>NC_086097.1:138321479-138621479 GCF_963921235.1 Mobula hypostoma
AGGCCTGACTGCAGCTAAGAAGATTGTAGTCCAGCGTTGGAAACCTCCTCATGATATTTCAAGTACTCACTGACTTCGGAACTTTTTGGACATTTCTTACCTGGAACTTCAATCAGCAAGAGTAAATGATGCACGACCAAACACAATCTTAATGTGGACAAATTTGATATCCAACTTAAAAGATCTTTTGTTAAAATAGGAATGTTTTGTCTGTGTATGTACTACTATTCAGTTGGTTGGTGGAGGGCAGAGGGATGGAGGGGGGAGAGAGGGATGGAGGGTGGAGAGAGGGATGGAGGGTGGAGAGAGGGATGGGAATGAGGAAGAGGTGGAGGGAGGATGGTGATGAAGGTTGGGGGTGGCTGGGTTAAACAGTCAAAATGTAATGGGCAACTGGTTGTATTGAATGTAATTTGTTGGTACTGCAATAAAAAGTTAGTTAAAAAAATGCTTTTTATCTAATATCCATATGTCTATTTATCCCACAGTGACAACTTCAAATGCAGTGTCAAGAAATACTTATGGTAAGTTCGCAAACAAAACTGAAATCTAACAGCTTCAAAAACAAGCTTAGAAAATGCAGACACAGGTGCCTGGATTTGCAGGATTTCCTCTTGAGCAAGTAGGAAGAAAGCACAGCAGTGCCTCTACTTAGGAGTTTGCAAAGATTCAGCATGACATCTAAACTTTGACGAAACTTTTTCTGTAGTGGAGAGTATATTGACTGGCAGCATCACAGCCTGGTATGGAAACACCAATACCCTTGAATGGAAAATCCTGCAAAAAGTAGTGGATATGGCCCAGTCCATCACGGGTAAAGCCCTCCCCACCATTGCGCACATCTACACGAAACACTGTTGTAGGAAAGCAGCATCCGTCATCAGGGACCCCCAGCACCCAGGACATGCTCTCCTGTCGCTGCTGCTATCACGAACTCACACCACCAAGTTCAGGAACAGTTATTAACCCTCAACCATCAGGCTCTTAAACCAAAGGGGATAACTTCCCTCAACTTCACTTGCTCCTTTATTGAAAAATGTTCCTACAACTTATGGACTCACTTTCAAGGACTCTTCATTTCATGTTCTCAATATTTATTGCTTATTTATCATTATTATTTCTTTCTTTTGGTATTTGTATAGTTTGTTGTCTTTTGCAGACTTTTTGAATGACCGAATCAGCGCAGTCTTCTATCGATTCTACTATGGTTATTAATCTATTATGGATTTATCGAGTATACCTGCAAGTCAATGAATCTCAGGATTATATATGGTGACATGTTTACTTTTGAAATTTGAACTTTGGGCACAAAAAGCATTGAAGATAGAATTGTAGCTTCACAGTGGGTGAAATCAGACTTGCAATGTAGGAAGGAGAGTGGTTGGTATCAGGTATGCCTAGGACTCTGTGGAGTCATGACGGGGAAAATGGTGAGGATCAGGAGTATATCCAGGGATTGCGACAGGATGGGGAAAATAAAGACTGAGTAGCCCAATTAATTGGCAGACATTCTACTTCAGTGTTCTGCAGGGAAGGTCAAAGTGTCAAGAGAGTGCTTCAGGACAAGTATTCCTAGTTCCTTGTGAGTCACGTACCCCTTCCAGTTCCTCAAACGAAGGGCAGCATGGAGATTAAACTATTTGCAAATGGTAATATGGAAACTAAACACAAAACGTTGGTTCCGAGCAAACTAGTAAGCTAACTCCATCTATATGGTACATAGATAGTTCATCATTTAATAGGCTATTCATTGACCCTATTGCACCTGCAGTTATAGTTTTACAAAGCTGTTGTTCCATTTGATAAATCATAAGACACAGGAGCAGAATGAAGCCATTCAGCCCATTCAGCTTGTTCCTTCATTCCATTTTGGCTGAATTATAATCCCTCTCAAACCGATTCTCCTGACTTCTCCCTCAGAACCTTTGATATCCTGACTGACGGACAGGTTCCTGTTAAATCACAATAGATGCAAACATTAAGGGCTCCAATCTCTGAAACTTATGTCCTCAATAATCATAAAAGTCTGAAAGCAATAGGATTATTTTCAAGTCTGAGAACAATTATTTGTCCCGTTATCATTTTTTATTGACTTCTACTCATTTTTCATTAACTCATCTCAGATTACGGGTGCCACTGGTAAGGCTGAGATTTATTGTCCATTTCCAGCTGCTCTTAATGAGAACATGAAAGGGGTCATTTGCTCCACCAAATGCTTTGCAGTCTGCTCAAAAAATAGATGCCAACTGCTTACCAAAGAGGGAGTACCATTTTTTTTAAAATCTGAGGCTAAACACATCCAATAAGCAACATCCTATTTCATACTTCCTGTTAAACCCTAGCCTTATAATTCATTGCTCATGAGAAAAACCGAAACAGACCAAGGCTTTTAATGCCAGGTACTTCTGACCTGGCAGCTGAAACCATCAGGCACTTCTCACTGGGAGTGAGAATCTAACTGATGGGACTCTGCTTCCCTCCAAAGTAGATTTTGTGACATTAAACGGATACAGTTCCACCCTGGTCGCAGCATAATGCACTAGGCATCAGACTGGTGCTCTTATATTAGAAGATGAGCGGCTTTAATATTGATTCTGTCATGAAAGAATGACCGAGGATTACAGTTAACTGCACAGTCATTATCCTGGCATTGTTCACAAGTCATCTGGTGCACAGTTGGGATGTTGAAATCTACACTGTGCAGAAATACCAGGCCGCCCTGTCTCAGTCTCTGCCACAGCTCCAGGCCTCGGTCACCTCCGCCTTCATGGACCTCTCTGTCATTTCATCCTCCGCTGGATCCATGCCTTCAACTGGTGGTTCTTCCCCTTCCTTGCAACCAGTAAGGACTGTAAGACCGCCTATCTCCAGACCATGGATCCTGCTATCTCCAACTCTGGTTCCAACGGCCTTGGACGCCCCCAGACCGTGGTCCCTGCTGCCTCAATTTGATCATTTGCCCACAGACCACAGATCTCACTGATTCCAACCCTGGCTCTGATGGCCCTGGGCATTTCTGGAACGGTGACACAATTGTCGCCAAGACCAGTTCCAACAACCCCCAGCAGATCCAGACCCCGGATTCCCACCAGAACCTATAGCCCTGGATGCCTTCAGACTGCAAACTGTATGGCCTCCAGGTACAGCTCCAGCCTGGACCTCGTCTGCCAGCACCTCTAGGCCAAAACTTTCCTCGTTGCCACTGGGTTCCCAAGCTTTCCTTCCCAACTCCCCAATGCTCCCCAACTCTTCCTCTGCTACAGTGACAAATGCATTGGTACTGCTTCATGCACCCATGCCGAGCTTGTCAATTTCATCAACTTTGCCTCTAACTTCCACCCTGCCCTTAAATTCACTTGGTCCATCTCTGACACCACCTTCCCCTTTCTCGATCTCTCTGTCTCCATCTCTGGAGACAAACTGTCAACCAAAATTTTTTATAAACTTACTGATTCCCATAGTTATTTTGACTACCTCTTCCCACTGTCTCCTTGTAAAAATGCTATTCACTTTTTTCAGTTCCTCCACATCTGTTACCAGGATGCAGCTTTCCTTTCCAAAGCATCAGAGATGTCTTCTCTCTTCAAACAATAGGGTTTCCCTTCCTTCACCATACATGCTGCCCTCATTCACATCTCCTCCATTTCCCCAACATCTGTGCTCACCCCATCCTCCCAACGCCTTAACAGTGATAGAGTTCCTCTTGTCCTTACCTACTACTCCATGAGCTTACACATTCAACACATCATCCTCCGCAACTTCCACCATCTCCAAAGGGATCCTACTACCAAACATATTTTTACCCCACCACTTTCCACAAGGATCACTCCCTCTGTAATTCCCTTACCCATTAGTCCCACCCCACTAATCTCCCTCCCGACACTTATCCTGCAAGCAGCCGAAGTGCTACACCTGCCCATTCACCTCCTCCCTCACCTCCATTCAGGGCCCCAAACAGTACTTTCAGATGAGACAACACTCCACCTGCGAATTTGCTGAGGTCACCTACTGTATCTGGTAATCCCGATGCAATAAGATCTGTCGTAAATTTGGGGACCGCTTTGTTGATTACCTCTGCTCCATTCGCCAAAAGTGGAACTTTCTGGTGGCCAAACATTTTAACTCCAATTCCCATTCCGATTCTAACATGTTGGTTCATGGCCTCCTCTTCTGCCATGAGGAGGACACCCTCAAGGCAACACCTTATATTCCATCTAAGTAGCCTCCAACCTGAAGGCATGAATATCAATTTCTCTGTCTGGCTAAAAAAATTCCCCCCCTCCCCCCCCCAGCTCCTCACCTGCCTATCACCTCCCCCGGGTCTCCCCCCACTTCCCTTTTTCCTATGGTCCACCCTCCTCTGCTATCAGATTCTTCCCTCCACAGTCCTTGACCATTCAAACCCACTTGGCTTCACAGTTTCAAAATGGCAAATTTTACTGAGAACATCACAGCCGGAACTGTTCAAAGGACAAATGAAACAATTTTCTTTTGTCTCCCAGTCTCTCATGTGTACATGCATGCTCCACTGCACCTTGATAGATACGAGCACAGAAAAAAAATATCACCTGCTAGATATTGCACAACTTAACTGCACCCTATCTAGTTAACTTAAAAGGGCCACAATCCAATACAAGGCTCCACAGAAAGCATTATTAAGGTTTCACCAAAAATAGTGCAGTATTCTGCAATTAGTTGATGAAAAATAAAATATTTTCTTCTCTTCACGTAACTGACAAAAATCAATAAAAAATTACATAGGAAGAATCATACACAATTTTACATTTATCTAATACTTCTTGCAACCTCAGAATAAGAATCAGATTTATTATCACTGACTTATACAACATAGAAGTTGTTGTTCTGCGGCATAATACTATGAATTCCCATTAATTGGGGCACATTGGGACTGGTACATTTTGACCCAAATAAGTAGATGCCCCAATTAGCTGAAAAAAAGGCATAAGAAGACAAACTATCATTTAACTCAGTAACAAATTATGTATTTAAATTAAATATAAAACAAATTAAAACACTACAAATACAACTACAATGCTATAAAGCTGTGTATTAGTTCCCAATAGTTATCGACAGAGGAATTTGCGCTACCATGTTCTTTTGATTGATTGTAAATGAACAAAATCAGCACGGATACTTAATACAGATAATGGACTGAATTCATACAATGATTTTGATGATTGTCAATATCTTCAAATACTTCGTAGTTTCTAACTTGTTGAAGTAGTGAAATTGTTTAATTTTCACTCCCGGACCTTTCTGGTATCTCCAAGCCTGAATGCTTGAAACAGCAGTGAGCAAAACGGTTCTCAATTGTCTTACTGCTTAGTCCTCACCGACTATCAGTGACAAACATGAACAGAAACACTGGCAAATGATGCTATTTAAAACCAGTTGACTCTGAGTATAGTGTAGTATCTTATCAGCCACACCAGTGCATGCATTCATGGGCTGTTTGGAATTCTGAAGGTGGAGCGAGAAAAGCTGTTTTTTGAATTGTGGACGAGAGGTATTCAGGCTCCATAAAGGTAGTAACAAGCATAGGCAGTCTTGGATGGTGGAAGTCCTAAGTGACAAAGGCACAACCTGTTGAACATGTCCTCGGTGGGATGGTTCTGCCTGTGATGGAACTGACTGTGCACAGGAGTCTCCATACCAGGTGGTGATGCAACCAGTCAGAATACACTGTAATCTACAGAAACTGTCAAGAGTCTTTGGTGACAAAATCCTCTCAAACTCCTAAAGAAGTACAGCCACTGCCATGCCTTCTTTGCGATTGTATCGAAGTGTTGAGCCCAGGTCAGATCCTCAAAGATGTTGATACCCAGGAGCTTAAAAGTTGCTCACCTCTTCCAACACTGACTCAACACTGAGGACTGGTGTATGTTCTCCCAATTCCCCCTTCCTGACGTCCACAGTCAATTCCTCAGTCTTGCTGACATTGAGTGTGAAATTGTTGTTGCAATTGACTCCACCAGAGTCGATCTATACATTCCTGTACACCTCTTTGTTGCCATTGGAAGATTTCTCAGGATTTTCCAATGCTTTTACAAGTCAATAAATTACTTTTTGTACATTATCCAAGTTGTAATTACTGTGTATCAGTAGCCAAGTGGCACAATACAAGCTTCCACAAACAATCCAATCATAATTTGATCATTTGCTTGCTTGACTTTAGTTGAGAACTACATGACCAGGGAGATCTCCCTCGCTGTTCTATAAAATCACATCGATGGGATCGCTTTCCATCCAGATGGGCCTCACTGGAAGATGGTAGTTCCCAGGGTCTAGCCATTCTCTTGAGGAGGACGTAAAACCTGCTGATTAAGTGATTCAAGGTACAGACATTTTCTAACAAAGACTGACATTCTTTGGGATGGTGGGGTGTCAGATATTACCGAAATGCGAATTTGTTTGAATTTCATCATTTCTTTCGCTTTTATTTGAATCTTATGGTCATAGTCTTTCTACAACACATAATAAAAATGCACGAGGGCTCAGAGAAACCTAACTGGACTACTCTCCATCCACTGGAAATTTCGCATCCTGCCATTCTTCCCCACTTTCAACACTCAGTGGGTTTCAATGAGATCCCTCCACATTCTTCTAAATTCCAGTGAGTACAGGGCCAAAGCCGCCAAACGCTCATATGTTAACTCCTTCATTCCCGGAATCATCCTCATGAACCTCCTCAGGACTCTCTCCAGTGACAACACATCCTTTTTGAGATCTGTCTTATAAAGGGTCAGCAATATTTCCTTGCTTTTATATTCTATTCCCCTAGAAATAAATACCAACATCGCATTTGCCTTCTTTACCATAGACTCAACCTGTAAATTATCCTTCTGGGAGGCTTGCACGAGGACTCCCAAGTCCTTCTGCACCTCTGATGTTTCAACCTGCTCCCCATTTAGATAAAAATCCAGATTATTGTTCCTTTTACCAAAATGCATTATCATACATTTCCCAACACTGTGTTCCATCTGCCACATTTTTGCCCATTCTTCCAATTTGTCTCAAGTCCTGGTGCAATTGCATTGCTTCCTCAGCCCTCTCGACCCCTCCACCTATCTCTGTATCATCCGGAAATTTTGCTACAAAGGCATCAATTCTGTTATCCAAATCATTGACAAGCAATGTGAAAAGTAGCGGACCCAAATCTGACCCCTGAGGAACACCACTAGTCATTGGCAGCCAGCCAGAAAAGGCCCCTCTTATTCCCACTCGTTACTTCCTTCCCGTCCGCCATACTGTAATCCATCCCAGTATCTTTCCTGTGACTCTATAGAATTTTATCTTGTTAAGCATCCTCATGTGTGGCACCTTATCAAACGCCTTCTGAAACTCCAAGTAAATGACATCCACTGCCTCTCCTTTGTTCACCCTGTTTGTTACCTCCTCAAAGAACTCTTAACAGATTTTTCAGGCAAGATTTCCCTTTACAGAAACCATGCTGACTTTGACTTATTTTATCACTTAGTCTCCAAGTACCCCAAAACTGGATCCTTAATAATAGACTCCAACACTTTCCCATCAACTGAGATTAGGCTAACTAGCCTATAATTTCTTTTGCCCTCCTCCCTTCTTAAAGAGTATAGTGACATATGCAATCTTCCAGTCCTCCGGGACCATGCCAGAATCAAGTGATTCTTGAAAGATCATGACCAATGCATACATCATCTCTTCAACAACCTTTCCCAGGACCGTGGGATGTAGTCCATCTGGCCCGGGTGACTTGTCCACCTTTCAACTTGCCTAGCATTTTTTCCTTCGTAATTGCAATGGTACTCCTGCTCCCTGACAGTCACAGACATCTGGCACACTGTTGGTGTCTTCTACAGTGAAGACTGATGCAAAGTACACATTAAGTTCACCTGCCATTTCTTTACCCCCATTACAACCTCACCAGCACCATTTTCCAGTGGTCCAATATCAGCTCTCACCTCTCTTTTACTCTTTATATACCTGAAAAAAACTCTTACCATCCTGCTTTATATTATTGGCTAGTCTGCCGTCGTATTTCATCTTTTCCCTTCTTATAGCTTTTCAGTGGCCTTTTGTTGGATTTTAAAAGCTTCCCAATCATCCAATTTCCCACTCACTTTTGCTACCTTATATGCCCTTTCCTTGGTTTTTATGTAGTCATTAACTTCCCTTGTCAGCCACGGTTGCCTACCCCTGCCGTTTTGAGATCTTCTTCCTCTGTGGGACACAACTATCTATACTTTGTGAACTATTCCCAGAAACTTCAGCCATCTCTGCTCAACCATCATCCTCGCCAGGATCCTCCTCCAATCCACCTGGAGAAGCTCCCCTCTCATGCCTCTGCAATTCCCTTTATCCCAGTGTGATACTGATACATGTGACTTCTGCTTCTCCTTCTCAAATTGCAGTATGAATTCAGTTTATATTATGATCACTGCCTCCTAAGGGTTCTTTTACAGTAAGCTCCCAAATAAGATCTGGGTTATTACACAAGACCCAATCTAAGATAGCTTTCCCCCCCCCCCGAGTACGCTCAAGCACAAGCTGCTCTAAAACGCCATCTCATAAGCATTCAACAAACTCCCTCTCTTGCGATCCGACAGCAACCTGATTTTCCCTAATCCCCTTGCATATTAAAACCCACCATTACAATTATGTTATTAACTTTATTACATGCCTTTTCCAGCTCCCTTTGCAATCTCAACCTCACCTCAATAATAAGCAAATGCTTTAAGAGGCTGGTCAAGGACTACATCTGCAACATGCTGCCACCTACACTGGACCCCCTACAATTTGCCTACTGACACAACCAATCGACAAATGACACAATAGCCACAGCTCTACACACCGCCCTTACATATCTGGAGAAGAGGGATGCTTATGTGAAAATGCTGTTCTTGGACTACAGTTCAGCATTCAACACCATAATTCCCTTTAGGCTTTACGAGAAACTCAGAGACCTCGGCCTTCACCCTGCTTTGTATAGCTGGATCCTGGACTTCCTGTCAAATTGCCGGCAGGAGGTAAGAGTGGGCTCCCTCACCTCTATCCCTCTCTCCGTCAACACAGGAGCCCCTCATGGTTGTGTACTAAGCTCCCTCCTTTACTCTCTGTATACCCATGACTGTATCACCACCCACAGCTCCAATCTGCTAATTAAATTCACTGACAACTGATTGGTCTAATCTCAAATAATAATGAGGCAGCTTTCAGAGAGGAAGACATCACCCTGACACAGTGATGTCAAGAAAACAATCTCTCCCTCAAAAAGACAAAGGAGTTGGTTGTGGAATACAGGAGGAATGGAGACACGCTAACCCCTACAGATGTCAATGGATCTGGGGTTGAGAGGGTGAACAGGTTTAAGTTCCTCGGCATCCACATCATCGAGGATCTCAAGTCGTCTGCACATACAAGCTGTGTGGTGAGAAAGGTACAACAGCATCTCTTTCCCCTCAGAGGGTTGAAGAAGTTTGGTATGGACTCCCAAATTCTAGAATTTTCTATAGGGGCACAATTGAGAGCTTCCTGATGGGCTGCATCGCTGCCTGGTATGGGAACTGTACTTCCCTCAATCGCGGGACACTGCAGAGAGTGGTGCGGACAGCTCAGCGCATCTGTAGATGTGAACTTCCCATCATTCAGGACACTTACAAAGACAAATGTGTAAAAAGGGCCTGAAGGATCACTGGAGACCCGCGTCACCCCAATCACAAATTGTTCCAGCTGCTACCATCCGGAAAACTGTACCGCAACTTAAAAGCCAGGACTAACAGGCTTCGGGACAGCTTCTTCCACCAGGCCATCAGACTGCTTAATTCATGCTGACATAACTGTACTTCTATGTTATATTGACTATCCTGTTGTACATATTATAAATTACTATAATTGCACATTTGAACTGAGACGTAACGCAAAGATTTTTACTCCTCGTGTATTTGAAGGATGTAAGTAATAAGAGTCAATTCAATTCAATCATGGCTACTATTTGGAGGCCAATATATGATTCCCATAAAGTTTATTTTTACCTTTTCAGTTTCTTCACTCCACTCACAAAGATTCAACATTTTCTGACCCTATGTCACCTCTTTCTGAAGATGTAATTCCATCTCTTAACAACAGAGCCACACAACTGCCTATGCCTTCCTGCCATGGCTCCTCCATATTTTGACAGTCAAAGCAAGGATAGAAGGCATTGAACTCATCTGGAAGTGAAGACCTCTTGTCACCTCTATTGCCTGATTTAACTCTAGAAGTTAAAGAGGTGATAGCATTCAAGCCACAACTGTTGAGCATCCTTTGTTGATTAAATTTTAGTCCAGAATTGCATCTTCGTCTGTGAGATGGCTTTCTGGAGATCGTATCTGAACCTCAAGCTTTCTCAGTTACCAGTCTTGAATGCCTGCAGCAGATTGTGGATCTCATGGTTCATCCAGGGATTCTGTTTGGGGATGACTGAATGATTTTGTGGGGACACATTCATGTTAATAAAGTCCATGACAACCATGATGTATTCACTCAGATCCACAGTTGAGTCCTTGAACAAAGCAATCCATAGCCACTCCTTTGCCTTCTGTGAATACCTCTTAGTTGTCTTGATCTCTGGAGCTTTAGTCTTTAGCCTCTGCCTGTATGCAGGTTAGGAGAAGGGCAGCCAAGTGATCAGATTTACCGAAATGTGGTGTAGGCATGAAATGATAGGCATTCCCTATCTTAGTACAACAATTGTCCAGTGTGTTGGGACCTCTGGTGCTACAGGTTATATGCTGATGGAAATTGAGCAGGGTTTTCTTCAAACAACACTGATACTTTTCAGAGTTTCCATTTATTCCTTTCTCCTCACCCCCCCCCCCCATACACTGAATGATTCTTCCTTTGGTATCAGATTCCATAAACTCAAACTTCAAGGTAAGTTTTTCTTGAAGTTCCACGGTGTACTTAGCTCCTGGTTCTTCTCCCCTGCACAAAAGGTAGCATGTCCGCTTTTGCTGAATGAGCTCTACTGAATTCTGAAGACAAGCAGATACCTGAGGGGGGTGGAAAATGGGCTTAGAATACAGGATCAATCATGATCTTTAATGACAGAGCAAGCTGAAGGAGTCAGATGGAGATCTCACAATGCCACATATTCTTTATTTGATTATATCTCACATAGTTCATTTCGAGAAAAGAAGAATCCCAGTCATTTCAATTTGGTCTAATTGGCATAACACCAATGCCTTTACCCCTCTCATAACCTAGAGGCAATATTTCCTGTCTCCCACACCCCTTTTCCAGGTCTGTTTGACTAGCACTCCTTTTTAATAAAGATGCTGTTACCACAGCCTTTGATTTTAGTTATTTCTGAAATTCATAACTGGTGGTTTACATTCCTCCTCGCCACTTGTTGATTTGTTATATTCTCTGTTTTTATATGAATGTTGAAATCTGACATTCAATTAAATTTCATCACAAACATGCCTTAAAAGATTGTAAACACAGGAAGCTAATGTATTTAACCTCCATCAGGAGGAAATTAAAAGTTTATACTTGAAATTAAGGAGACTGAATGGAGAAATTGGAGGAAAAGTAAACAACGAATGGTTGTCTTTTCAAATAAACTTCACTGAACTACATTCTCCCGTAAAGAAGGGATGAGACTCATTTCTGCCACATTCTCATTGTGGTTAAGTTAACAGCAGCTTAAGTTTAATAGTAATTTCATGATGAAGTAACTGTTCCAAGTAAGGTCAGTCTGAGTTTAATTGTAAGTTACAAGCAAAAGCAAAATGAAAACAAAAATTGCCAGAAACATTCAACAGATCAGGTAGCATCTATGGAAAGAGGAACAGAGTTAACCCTTCATCAGAACTGAGAGAGTGAGAAAGAACGTTTGTTTGGGGGGGGAGAGGAAGAGGAAGAGAAAGAGAGACAGAGAGACAGATAGATATACATATATGGGTAAGGCAAGGGAAACGTCTATGACAGGGAGAAGCCTCAACTGCCTAGTGACATACAGTTTACAAAGCCACATGACTGACAGATTAATGAGGGCAGTTATTGTGAAAGCAAATAAACAGACGTGGAAAAGCTGTGAAATGCAGCCCAAAGCCGCTGCAGAGAACTAAATAGATAAAATATTTGGCTTTCTTTCAGGTAGTGTTATTTTAAAAGACAATATGTTAAGTCAAAGGCTGTTCTGGTGTGATGGGTTTTAAACAACACACATAAGCTTACTTCCTACTGGTACTGGTTTTTAATTGTCACATGTACAGAGGTACAGTAAAAAGCTTAGTTTTACAAGCCATCCGTACATTCGACTACCAAACAAATACCACATAAAATATTAAAAATTGTGCATAGATCACTTTGGTAAAATCAATCAGAAATGGAATAAATCTAGTAAATGTCAAAAGGCTCAAAGTGACTAGATGGTATTAAGTTTCATTATATTTTACTCCAGCCTCAACAGCTGCTCTGTACCATTGTTCACAATAAACCAGTGACATTGTTTTCTAATAACCACCTGTAGAACAATAATTACATTTACAAATATCAAATATAAACACCAGGAGATCTGATGCCCGTACAACTGCCCTGAATGCGAGGTTGGATCATTCTGGGTGCTGACAGACATCCGGATAGAGGAGATCTGATACCCGTACAACTGACCTGAGTGTGAGGTTGGATCACTCTGGGCATCGAGTTGATTTGAAGAGCTTGACAGCTGCTTCGGGTTGGACAGAGAAATCTGGGCCCAGAGCTAGTCGCTGGGTGGCTTGGTCTAGACCCCGAGCTCTTCGCAGCAGCCACTCCACAGTGCAAAGCACGATCCGCTGTTGACAATTTTAACGCCAGCCCAAATTGGAGGTGAGAGCCATTTTGCTTGCTCTCCTCATTGTTCACTCCTCTCTCTGGGATGCCAGAACCTTTCGCTGTTTTGTTGTTTAGTCAATTTAAAATCCAGCCCAGTTAGACTGAAAAGACAGGATGTTGGGCTCCGAAGTACGAGCTGATTTCACTCACTCTCTGCCATGCTCATTCTCTCTCCATGAAATAGAGGCTTTGGGCCTTTCCCGATTGCTCCAGGGTTTGGATCTGAGGTCTCAGTTTGGTTCAGAATGTTGTTGTTCGCTTAATTTGTTTGCAAATTTTGTGGGTCCCCTCCCCCTTTCTCTTGCGCATTGGGTGCTGGCCTGTTATTTTTTTTCTTTAATTGGGTTCTTTTGGGTTTTTTGCTTTGTGGCTACCCGTAAGCAAACAAATCTCAAGGTTGTATAATTTATACATTCTTTGGTACTAAATGTACATTGAATGGAAGTACAAGTACAAGATGACCAAAAGAAAATATGCATAATTGAGGGCTTCCTAACAGTAGCACAGATTTTTAAGATGTGCTGAATATACAGTTGAAAGAAGAAGTTTCTGAACCTTTTGCAATAACCTGGTTTTCTGCATTAATTACTAATAAAATGTGGTCTGATCTTCATCCAAGTCACAATAATAGACAAACACAAATCTGCCGAAACTAATAACACAAACAATTGTACTTCTTCTCGTCAATACTGAGTAGACCATTCAAACAATCACAGTCCAGGTTCTAAAAGTATGTGAACATATGGGGCAATGCCATCTACAAAAGCAATCTAAAACCAGATGTTCCAATCAATGAGATGAAATTGGAGGGGTTGATTGTAGAGGTGCCCTGCTCAACAAAAAAAAAGGCACACAACACAAAGTCAAGGTTACTGTCAGAGCCTGCTCTTCTCAAGAGAGATCTGTTTATGTACACCAAGCCTCGATCAAAACAACTTTCAGAAGACATTAGAAGAAGAATTGTAGAGACGAATGAAGCTGGAAAAGGCTACAAAAGCATTTCTAAAGACCTGAGTATTCATCAGTCCACAGAAAGTAAATTGTCTACCAATGGAGGAAATTCAGTACTGTTGCTACTCTCCCTAGGAATGGGAATCCTGCAAAGATCATACTGAAAGCACAATGTGTAATGCCAAAGGAGGTGGAAAAGAACGCAAGGATAACAGCAAAAGACTTGCAGAAATCTCTAGAATTTGCTAAGGTCTATGATCACATGTCCACTACACCCTTATGGTCTGTTTTAAAGAATATCTATGTTTTTTTGTTGTAATTTTGTCCTATGAAATCATCGTTGAAAATGATGCTTTTTGTTATGTTTGTACTGACCGAAATAAATTTCATTTATTCAAAAAAACATTGAACAACAATGGTGTTCTTGGAAGGACACTACTGCTCTCCAAAAAAGCATGTCTGCATGTCTCAGGTTTGCAGAAGACCACCTGAATGTTCCACAATGCTTCTGGGACAATGTTTTGTGGATAGATGAGACAAAAGTTGAAATTTTTGGCAAAATCCACACCACCATGCTTGGAGGAAAAAAGGCACTACACACCAACACCAAAACCTCATCCCAAGTGTGAAGCATGGTATAAGGAACATCATGGTTTGGGGCTGCTTTGCAGAGGAGAGCCATCCGTAGTACCACCGATGCGGTAGAAAGGGCCTCAAGATGGCTGTGGCTCAAAAGAGGGGAGCCATGGAGTCATAAGTAGCTAGCCATCTGGACACAAGCTGGGGTCTGATCAGCCCCGGCTGGGTCACCTGGAGGAGGTTGTATGATGTTGAAAGACCCGAAACACCCGATGTTTCCAGGAACATCACTGAAGATGTGTCCAGAAGCATCAATAGATGTATGTACACAGCAGGGGCTGCTTTGCTGCCTCAGGGCCTGGACAGTTTGCAATTCAAAATTGTATTGAGACATTTAACAAGAGAGTGTCAGGGTAGCGGTCCATCACCTGAAGCTTAACAAAAGTTGGATGATGCAACAAGACAATGATCCAAAACACAAGAGTAAATCAACAACTGAAAGGCTTAAAAAGGAAATCAAATCACAAGCAAGAGAAAATCTGCAGATGCAGGAAATCCAAGCAACATACACAAAATGCTGGAGGAACTCAGCAGGCCAGGCAGCATCTGTGGAAAAAAAAGTACAGTTGACGTTTCAGGCCAAGACCCTTTGGGCTTAGTCCTGCCAAGGGTCTCAATCCGAAATGTCGACTACTTTTTTCCAGAGGTGCTGCCTGGCATACTCAGATCCTCCAGCATTTTGTGTGTGTTGCTAAAAAGAAAAAAAATCATTGTTTGGCATGGCCAAGTCAGAGTCCAGACTTTAATCCAATTGAGATGCTGTGGCATGACCTGAAGACTGTTCATCCAAGATATACCAGAAATACTGATGAACTGAAACAGTTTTGTATGGAGGAATGATCTAAAATTCCTCCTCACTGTTGTTCAAATTTGGTCAGCAGCTACAGGAAACATTTGGTGAAGGTTATTACTGCTAAAGGAGGTTCTACCAGTTATTAAATACAAGTCTTCCCATACTTTCTTCCCCCCAGCCTGGAATGTGAATGATTAAACAATGTGTTCAATAAAGAAATGAAAATTACAATTGTTTGTGATTATTAGTTTAGGCAGGTTGTGTTTACCTATTATTGTAACTTAGATGAAGATCAGACCACATTGTGGGCAAGTGCCTGGGTTGTGGCAAAGCTCTCTCTGGTCCACTCTGCAATGTTGTCTGCCCATTTCTTTGTCTCTCTGCCCCATTTTCTTTTCCCCATTCCCTGAAGAATGCTAGCTTTGCTGCTGCTTATGCATGGGAGGGGGGAGCTGTGAAGCAGGGGGCTATGGGGTTCTAACATTTAACTGTCATTCATTCTTTGGGGCACTCCTCTGTTTTCATGATTGTTTGCGAAGAAAAAGAATTTCAGGATGTATATTGCAAACATTTCTCGAACATTAAGTGTACCCATTGAGAGTCCACTGGATCTTGTTATGTGGCCATGCCATCTCATTTTCCTCTTCTCAAAAAAATTGAGATTTGGAGGATGCAATCATCAATATCATTAGTTGTAATAATTTTGGTAGTCTTCTAATTTGTTCTGCATTTCATTTAAAGACATAACTTTTACTCAGTCAAATGGTGGTTTGCCTTTTTTTTTAAAATACCTTTTACTTTTCCATGAAACTTTGGCTAATTGGGGCTGTCACTTAATCGGGACAAAATGTTCTGGTCCTGCTGTGTCCCAATTAACCAGAATCCACTGTACTTCTCTACACTGACCCTGTGACTGAAGTATTTGTGAAATATATTTGACAAGCTACATACTTTCTTAAAGGCTTTTCTCACTCTTCTAGGCTCTGGAGAATGCAGCCCCACTCTATTTAATCCCTCCTCATACGGTAAACTAGTCTAATTAATCTTCCTTCATTGGACTCCCTTTTTGACAAGTAGATCCCTTCCTGGGTAAGGAGACTAAAACTGCACACAATATTCCAGATGTAGTCTCACCAAGGCAATATACAAGTGTAGCAAAAAATCTTTACTCTCGTAACAAAGCCCTCCTTACAATCACGTCTAAATTCAGTGTCATTGAAATATGATATCTGGACCTTACAACCAAATATTTGGTACAAATTCTAAATAATTGGAGCCCCAAGCAGTAAACCTTGCCAACCTGAGATGGATCTATTTGTTTCCACTATTTGCTTTCTGTCCAATAACCATATATCAATCTACATCAGTACCTTACTCCCAAACAGCCTGAAAACCCAAATATACCAAATTCACCGACTCCTCCTTGATTATACACGACGTCCTCACAAAACCTGAACAGACAGTCAACTATGACTGTGATTTCACAACTGTACACGGATCTTTATTTTTTCCCAAGGTGTTCTATTATGACACCCTTCAGTACAGATTGGTTGACAGTAGTTTTAATCCTCTTTTTGTTTGGTAATGCCTTTAAATGCTGGGTCTTAAACTAAAACGTTGCCACTCCTTTGCTTCAACGGATGCTGCTTGACCTGCTGTTCTTCAGTTTGTTTATTGATCCAGATTCCAGAATCTGCAGAATGTGTCTCCAAAATCAGAATTAAGATGCAGATAAAATGTAACTGATTTCAGTGCAGAGTACAATACAAGGCAGATTATTGTCTAAAGTCGGCCAGGGCCCAGAGCAGAGACCAATTCCGGGTAGAGGCTTCAGTACCAGCACACCCTGAGGGGTTGGTATTCATGCCATGTCCCCTGTATCAACAGATGTTCCAGGGATATCTTGTTTGGGTGGTTGGAGCAGACTTTGGGTGCTTGTTGTACAGTCTGTTGGGCATGCTGGACAGGCAGTATCACCAGGTAAGAACTGGCATTACTCTGGGTTTATCCTCAGTTTTGAAAGTATGTGTTGTTCATGGGCTGAATTAAGCACCTTAGTGCTTCAATTCATACTGTTTTTCGATGAGCGAGCAGTCTGTCCCTGCCACCTGGTCAAATTTAAATAAACCCAACGGTGGTTTCAAGGATGTACTATGTACAGAGGTACAAGGAATGGCATGAAGGCTAAAAGAGTAAGTAACGGAACAACCATCAATATGGTTTTTAATATTTTCCAAATGTCAGCTGGCCAATACTTGCCACCATTTCTTGATAAATCAGTGAACAATAACAAGCCAAGACCATCTGAACATAACTTCTAATAAGATTCCAAGGTCTAATCCTTGGAAATTAATTCACCCAGTCACTGGAGGGCGAGTTTTACCTACACATGCGTTCATTGGCCCTGGATAAACCTTCTCCAAGAAGCTGAAGCATGTGAGGTCACAGATAAAATAACAGCACTGGTAGCATCCAAAGTAAATCAATACAACTAAAGGGGAAAGGGTTCCTTCCTCCAAAAGGAGAACTATTCTTATGGTAACATAATTACTGCATTTGGAACTATTTATCTGTTTGTCCTGCTTTTGACTGAAACAGGACTAATTCTTGTGCTCTCAAAGGAGTATTTCTTCATACAAGGGTGCTTTTCAGTCATGTGCAGCAACAGATAATTAGTTCTAAAATACTGCAAGCTATTAGCAAGGTCGTACTTCAGGTATACAGGAAAAAGACATACTGGGTCCAAAAAAATCACTCAAGCATTCTGACTGAAGTCACTGTTGACCTCACAATGAATCCGAAAGAATGCAACACAATATTCTAATCACATGGCCTTTTTAGAAACAAACCACATAGTATTTCCCACTGCTTTGACCTTGATTTATATGGTCTGATTTTGGAAAACACTGCAGTTAGAAACATGGCAGTTTCCAAACCTCTACTGCTACAAATGAAAACCAATGGTGAGCTTTTTAAAATCTGTTTACACACAGCTGCTGGCATTTCAGCTGTATAAAATATAATGGCTGGCCTATGGACATTTGCCCACTTCATGTGGATTCCAAGCAGTCTCGACAAATATGAATTTACACTATAATACAAAAAGATCTTTTATATAATACTATCAATTTTTACATCTCACTGCATCTTACACTTTAACAAAGATGAATATTTTGCCAAGACAAAACATGTGTCTGCTATTATTTTTCTAATATTGTGAAACACTTTAGCAAGCATGATATTTGAAACAAGTTTTTCATGGTGTGATATAATAATGTGACAATACACCAACGGTAAAGACTTCCCAAGTAGATCAATAGGCCTGTCCATTTGAGGAGCCACACCAGCAAGACTAGTAAAGGTTCAAATCTGATGTGGGCTGACATAGCTTAACTATTTACAGATTGTTTGTAGGCTATTTGGAATATAAAGGCTGTGCAGATGTTGATTGGCGATCTGGTGCAGGACTGGATGGGGAGAAGGAAAAATCAAAGCTTCAGATCCTATTGAACATCCAGCAATCCTAATTGGAAAGGGTGCCTGAAGCATGAATGCATTGTCCAATGCCGGCATTTTCGGGAGCCACTCTCCAGAAAAGGACTCAAATTGGGGAAGGGTAGAACTAATGATTAAAACAAGCAAGCAAAATAGATCCAAACATTTAAAGGTTTTGATGCTCTTGGGTTTCTTCCAACTTCAAGAAAATCACCCATTTCGTCATGTGGCTGCCATAACATGGTGAACGGTGGACAGAGGAAAAGGGACAAGAACATGCAGTTCTCATTCATTTCAAAATTATATGTTCTCTGTTTTTATACAATTCATGGATTTGACATTAACAGCTAAAGGATCTTCTTTGGTGCAATGCTAATACCTTCCTTTCTATCCTCCAAGTCATCAATATGAATACTTTTTCCCCTATAACTACCCATTCCATTGAATTACCAAACCATGATTGCTTCCCACGTCATTGCTGTGACCATTGCTCTACAACCTCTCTTTTTCTCATAAGGTTTAAATCAAAATATCTGCAAAATCCTCAAGTAAAGAGGCACAGCTAAGGTTGCACTTGCCTGAAGTAACAATTAATTTCATTTATAACTTATCTTTCAAATATATTTCACAACCAGAGCTGAACACAATATTCCGAAGTGTAATCAGGGTTTTTTAGAGCTGCAGCATTGCCTCACAGCTCTGGAACTCGATCCCCGACTAATGACCAAAACACCATACGTCTTCTTAACCACCCAATCAACTTGTGCTGAAACTGGGTGATCGATGGACATGGAGCCCAAGAACTCTTTGTTCCTCCACACTGCTAAGAATCATACCAGAGGAATCCTATAGGGAGCCCAGCTCTGGATCTTGTCAGTGTCCTGTTGTAACCTATGACAATATTCTACACTACCAACTTTCCTGTCATCTGCGAAGTTACTAACTCACCCTTCCACGACCTCATCCAAGTCATTTATATATAATAAAATCACAAAGAGCTGAGTTCTCAGAACAGATCTCTGAGGAACTGCCAGACAGAAAATGGTCTATCTACAACTATCTTCTGCCTTCTGGATGATAATGTGGTAAATTGGATCAGCAAACTTGCTGATGATACAAAGATTGGAGGTGTAGTGGACGGTGAGAAAGGTTTTCAGAGCCTGCAGAGGGACTTGGACCAGTTGGAAAAATGGGCTGAAAAATGGCAGATGGAGTTTAATACAGACAAGTGTGAGGTATTGCACTTTGGAAGGACAAACCAAGGTAGAACATACAGGGTCAATGGTAAGGCACTGAGGAGTGCAGTAGAACAGAGGGATCTGGGAATACATATACAAAATTCCCTAAAAGTGGCATCATAGGAAGATAGGGTCGTAAAGAGAGCTTTTGGTACATTGGCCTTTATTAATCGAAGTATTGAGTATAAGAGCTGGAATGTTATGATGAGGTTGTATAAGGCATTGGTGAGGCTGAATCTGGAGCTTTGTGTTTAGTTTTGGTCACCAAATTACAGGGAGGATATTAATAAGGTTGAAAGAGTGCAGAGAAGGTTTACAAAGATGTTGTCTGGACTTGAGAAACTCAGTTACAGAGAAAGGTTGAATAGGTTAGGACTTTATTCCCTGGAGCGTAGAAGAAGGAGGGGAGATTTGATAGAGGTATATAAAATTATGATGGGTATAGATAGAGTGAATGCAAGTAGGTTTTTTCCACAGAGGGAAGGGGAGAAAAAAAACCAGAGGACATGGGTTAAGGGTGAGGGGGGAAAAGTTTAAAGGGAACATTGGGGGGGGCTTCTTCACACAGAGAGTGGTGGAAATATGGAATGAACTGCCAGACGAGGTGGTAAATGCGGGTTCTTTTTTAACATTTAAGAATAAATTGGACAGATACATGGATGGGAGGTGTATGGAGGGATATGGTCCGTGTGCAGGTCAGTGGGACTAGGCAGAAAATAGTTCAGCACAGCCAAGGAGGGCCAAAAGGCCTGTTTCTGTGCTGTAGTTTTTCTATGGTTTCTACGGTTTCTAACCCATGTGAGGAGCTTTATTTTCTGACCACAAGTCAAGAGATAAGAATAGAACTAGGCAATGTGCCTTATGTAACTGCATGAAGGAGGAAAGGGAATGGTGAAATCAGCCATTTCAAAGACTTCAGAATGTCCAAGGACAAGGATGGATAGATTGCTAGCAACTAATTAAATCAGTCTGAGCTCTGCATTAAGGGTGCAGATCTGACTGCAACATTCAAACAAGAAGCCTGGCAAAAACAAATATGACTTTGGATCACAGTATTAATTATTGTCACATGTTTTGAAATACAGTGGAAAAACTTTTGTGACAAACTTGTGGAGACAAAGAAGACTATAAATGCTGGAATCTAAAGCAAAAGACAAAATGCTGAAGGGCAGGCATCAGGTCAGGCAGCAGTGGTGGAGGGAAATTGATAATAATGTTTAAAATTTAATGTTGCAGCTATATAGGACCCTGGTCAGACTCTACTTGGAGTACTGTGCTCAGTTCTGGTCGCCTCACTACAGGAAGGATGTGGAAACCATAGAAAGGGTGCAGAGGAGATTTACAAGCACGTTGCCTGGATTGGGGAGCATGCCTTATGAAAACAGGTTGAGTGAACTCGGCTTTTTCTCCTTGGAGCGGCACAGGATAAGAGGGGAGCGACACAGGATAAGAGGTGACCCAACAGAGGTGTATAAGATAATGAGAGGCATTGATCGTGTGGATTGTCAGAGGCTTTTTCCCCAGGGCTGAAATGGTTGTCACAAGAGGACACAGGTTTAAGGTGCTGGGCAGTAGGTACAGAGAAGATGTCAGGGGTAAGTTTTTTTTTACACCAAGAGTGGTGAGTGCGTGAAATGGGCTGCCGGCAACAGTGGTGGAGGTGGATACGATAGGGTCTTTTAAGAGACTTTTGGATAGGTACATGGAGCTTAGAAAAATAGAGGGCTATGGGTAACCATAGTAATTTCTAAGGTAGGGACATGTTCAGCACAACTTTGTGGGCCGAAGGGCCTGTATTGTGCTGTAGATTTTCTATATTTTGGACTAAGATCCCTCATTAGTTCTGACACAGGGCTGCGACCTGAAATGTTGACTGTCCATTTTCCTCCATGGATGTTGCCTGACCTGCTGATTTTTTATGGAAAAACTTCCATAAACTTTCCAGAAACAGCGAAAAACACAGAAGAGAAAAGTTGGAGATGGGGTTATAGTGAACAAGGCAAGAAAACTTAGAGTTTTGCTTTAAGGCAGTGATGATGACAGTCTCAACGAATGAAGACAATAGCAGGGAGAGAGAACTGTTAGCAATGTCAAACAACCTAGATGCCAAGAAGACAAGCTGAAGAGTAAACAGATATATAAATCAAGTTGAGTCAGAAACTGAAATATCAAAGGAGAAAAAACTTGCGTCTTTTCATAAAAATATGATTTTCTAAAGAAAATGTCGAAGCTGACATATGATTGGAGCCTGAAACGCATTGAGTAGAAAGTGCTTAATTGAAATACAGGCAGTCCCCAGGTTTTGCAAGGATTCCATTTCTGAGAACTGCCCACAAACCTATTTCCCTATAAGTCAGAAACAGCCATTTTTTACATCTACCCCATACTTCAGTGGCTCCCAAAATTGGCGATATTGCCCCCTAGGGGCAATGGGAGTTTCTAAGGGGGCAGTGGGGGGGGGGGATGCGGTCGGTAGCAAGGGGGGCAGCAGAGGGATTACAGGCTGAATTTAAGAAATTACTTTTTAATCAGCATTTGATCCTCAGCACCTCAGAATTGATTATAATGATCACATAACCTCATATTTTGCTAACCTATCATTCCCTTAGACTTTGCTCAAAGCGCTTAATAGTCGTTGAAAAGCAATGTGATACCTCTGTATTTGGCATATCATGAGAAATCTGGACTGAAGAAATCGTGTTAATTCCGGGCCTGACCCGAGCTTTATTACTGTTATTGTTGTAGTACAGTGCTGGAGTATGATTCCCATGCTCCAATCACACAGTGACACAAATCCTGTTAATGAGACTACGGCATTCAATGGGAAAAATTAGAATTTGGCCTTTCAAATGGTCTTGACTGCATTTCTTTAGCCAACAGCCCAACAGAGATATCACTATCCCAGTTTACGTACCAGGTTTTGCATGAGCCATGACGATGTCATAACTTTCCCCTTTATTGATTGCAACGCTTGAGGTGATTGACTGTTGTCATTAATCTATAATGAAAATGGTAGAGGAAGACCGAACAAAAAAAGTGTAGACAGTATAGTGTGGAGTATCTGAAAAGTGGATTTATACCAACGTCAAGCAACAAATGACAGTCAATGTCTGTTGAGTGAAAAAAGTTTTTTTTTCCCAAATGAAGCACTGAAACCATCCATGCTCCTTGAACATTTGAAGAGAATATATCTGATAAAGCAAACAAAAAGTTGGCTTATTTTCAGTCACTTTGTGAAAACTTTCAAAAATTGAAAACACTTGAAAACATGTCTTCTAGCACTTTATAGCAAAACAAGTGATGGTTTGTGTGCTTCACACATTTCATTCCCCATTGCTAAATCTGGAAAGCTCCGTACAATTGGAGAAGAACCAATTCTGTCAGCAGTAAAGGATGTTCTGAGTACAGTTTTGCTTAAGTCACCAAATCAAATAACTTACACAATTCCACTCAGCGACAACTCTGTTCAAAGACAAATAATGAAATGTCTGAGAATGTGGAAGATTCCTTGTGCAAAATACTTAAGACAACAGAATTTGCCCTGCAGTTGGATGAGCCAACTTTTCCAGGCGATAAATCTTTGCTTCACGGTTATGTTCACTTCATAAAAGATGAAAGCATGGTTCAAGGGTGGTTATTTGCAAGGGGACTAGAAACAGATAAGAAGGGAGAAACACAAACAACAGGAATTCTGCAGATGCTGGAAATTCAAGCAACACACATCAAAGTTGCTGGTGAACGCAGCAGGCCAGGCAGCATCTCTAGGAAGAGGTACAGTCGACGTTTCAGGCCGAGACGCTTCGTCAGAACTAACTGAAGGAAGAGTTAGTAAGAGATTTGAAAGTGGGAGGGGGAGGGGAGATCCAAAATGATAGGAGGAGGGGGAGGGATGGAGCCAAGAGCTGGGCAGGTGATTGGCAAAGGGGATATGAGAGGATCATAGGACAGGAGGTCTGGGGAGAAAGACGGGGGGGGGGAACCAGAGGATGGGCAAGGGGTATAGTCAGAGGGACAGAGGGAGAAAAAGGAGAGTGAGAGAAAGAATGTGTGTATAAAAATAAATAACAGATGGGGTACGAGGGGGAGGTGGGGCATTAGCGGAAGTTAGAGAAGTCGATGTTCACGCCATCAGGTTGGAGGCTACCCAGACGAAATATAAAGTGTTGTTCCTCCAACCTGAGTGTGGCTTCATCTTTACAGTAGAGGAGGCCGTGGATAGACATGTCAGAATGGGAATGGGATGTGGAATTAAAATGTGTGGCCACTGGGAGATCCCGCTTTCTCTGGCGGACAGAGTGTAGGTGTTCAGCAAAGCGGTCTCCCAGTCTGCGTCGGGTCTCGCCAATATATAGAAGGCCACATCGGGAGCACCGGACGCAGTATATCACCCCAGCCGACTCACAGGTGAAGTGTCGTCTCACCTGGAAGGACTGTTTGGGGCCCTGAATGGTGGTAAGGGAGGAAGTGTAAGGGCATGTGTAGCACTTGTTCCGCTTACAAGGATAAGTGCCAGGAGGGAGATCAGTGGGGGGGAGGGGGTGATGGAGGGGACGAATGGACAAGAGAGTTGCGTAGGGAACGATCCCTGCGGAAAGCAGAGGGTGGAGAGTGAAAGATGTGCTTAGTGGTGGGATCCTGTTGGAGGTGGTGGAAGTTACGGACAATTATATGTTGGACCCGGAGGCTGGTGGGGTGGTAGATGAGGACCAGGGGAGGATGGAGTGAGAGCAGATGTACGTGAAACAGGGGAGATGCGTTTGAGGCAGAGTTGATAGTGGAGGAAGCTCCTTTCTTTAAAAAAGGGAGAGTTAATATTTTGGGATGTCAAGCAATTTTTCAAAAAGGACATTCCACTCACCAACATTCTTGCTTGTGCAACAGATGGGGCATCAATGTCAACACGCCACCATTCATCACCATCATTATGTAGCATGCCGTATGATGTAGACAATCGTGGTCTATCCATGACCATGATTGCTCTTGGCAAATTATTCTACAGAAGTGGTTTGCCATTGCCTTCTTCTGGGCTGTCTTTGCAAGACAGATGACCCCAGCCATTATCAATACTCTTCAGAGACTGTCTGCCTGACGTCAGCGTTTGCATGTGCGGGACGTGATATGCACCAATTGCTCATACAACCATCCACCACCTGCTCCCATGGTTTCATGTGACTCTGATCGGGAGGAGGGTGGGGCGGCAAAGCAGGTGGTATGCCATGCCCAAGGATGACCTGCAGGGTGGCAGACAGAAAGAGTGCCTTACACCTACTTTGGTAGAGACAAAGTTCCACCGCACATATTTACCATTCACTGTGTAATTCACAGACATCTTGTCGCAAAAAAAACGCTGCACAAATCATTAAATATTGTTATCACAGCAGTAAATAAAATCAAATACCATGCTTTCAACTCTTGACTATTTGGAGAATGATGAACAGTCTGAACACTTGTTCAGATGCCTCTCAAAACTGTCTGAGATGCTTTTATGCACTTTTTGAAATGGTAATAAAATTCTTTGAAGACTTGAATACTTCATTCAGTAATTAACTCAAGAATATTAGGCATAATATTGCTTATTTGTTAGAATTATTTGCAAAGTTCAATGAAATCAATCTTCAATCGCAAGGAAATGATGTGAGTTTTATCAAAGACAAATCAGTCATCTCCACATTTCGTTCCAAGTTAACCCAATTGAAGTGCAACATTGGTCATTAAAACCTTTTCCAATTTCCAAACCTCTCTGAGTTGGAACGGGAAGAAAAAATACAGATGATGATCTTCAAGTATACTGTGCACACCCAGGTGAGCCACATAAAGACGTGTCAGAGAAATTTCAGGATCTTCTCTTGATCCAAATTCCAAATTGGTTAATAAATCCATTCCTGAACATTTGCAATGAGCAATTAGCAAGGAGGATGGAAGAAGAACTGAACTTGCTGCAAAATGACTGAGCTGAAGCCAAGGTCTAAAAAAAAAATCACATTAACAATATTGGTTGAAGAAAGAAATCTCTGACCACCGTTTTGTACTGTGGAAAAAGGGCAAGATGTTCTTTACTGCCTTTCCAGCATTATATTTAGTGGAGTGTAGTTTCAGTAGTCACCCAACTTCTTTCGAAGCAACAAAAAGACTGCAAATAGCTGAACGTGGGAATCTGAGACTCCTTCTGAGTGACGTCCAGCCTGACGTTGAGAAGCTGATATCACTGCACCTAAGCCCATCCAATCTCCTTGAAAGGTGAAAAAGCAATGAGGTTGTGAATAGTTGGACTGCTAATGGACATTCCAAAGTCGTTGATGAAAATTGCATTTGCTATAATTAAATAATTTTATTTGCAGCTATAAATAGATTTGAATAATTTTTGCAATTTTTAAAATCAGTATTTATCACGGGGAGGGGGAGAGGAAGATTATAGCAATCACTCAAGCACCATGAGAAGGCATAGCAAATTTTAGATTTAGTTACTGAATTTTCTATTGCCATGGATTTAAATTAGTGATAATAAGCAGTTCAACATTTCAAAAAAAAAGTAACTACACAAGTAACTTGTTGAAACACTGGGTTTCAATACTGGTTCAATTTTAAAAGGCTGTGTGTTGTGATACCTTTTGAATGCACATGAAAAGTCATGGAATGAAATAGGAACACTTCTTCTCCCACAGAAGCTGGCTGAACTAATGTCCATGTTCAACAATGTTTTTATTTCAGACATTCAGCACTGTAGTTGCTTGCTAAATTTTCTATAAGACCCATCAATGGAGTCAAAATGTCTTTCAACAAAACTGGCATCCACATGGCAGAGTGATAGCTTAAAATTTGATTGAATCTGGCATCTCTCACTCAATGTCAGTAAAATCAAAGAGCTGATTACCGACTACAGGAGGAAGAAGCTGAAGGTTCATGAGCCAGTCTTTATTTGGGGATCAGAGGTAGAGAAGGCCAGTAACTTTAAATTCCTTGGCGCTATTATATCAGAGGATCTGTCTTGGGGCCAGCATATAAATGCCATCACAAAGAAGGCAAAGCAACACCTCTACTTTCTTAGAAGTTTGCCTAGTGGCATGCAATCTAAAACTTACGACATATTTCTATACACAGTGTATTCAAACTTGATGCATCACAACCTGGTGTGGAAACACCAATGTACAGGAATGGAAAGGTAGACAGAAAATGATGGATACAGCTCAATTCAGAGGCAAAGCCCTACCCACCACTGTGTGCATTTACAAGGGTCGCTGTCACATCAAAACAGTATTCATTATCAAGAACCCCCACCATCCAAACAATACTCTCTTCTTTCTACCATCAGGTAAGAGGTACAGGAGCCTTAGGTACCACCACACCACCAGGTCCAGAAACAGTTATTACCTACAACCATCAGGCTGCTGAACCAGCATGGATATCTTCACTCACCACAACTCTGAACTGATTCCACAACTTACAGACTACGTTCGAGGATTCTACAACTCAGGCTCTCAGTATTTTTTTAAAATTTGCACAATTTGTCCCTTTTGCACATTGGTTGTTTGTCAGTCCTTGTTTATTGTATAGCTTTACACAGATTCTATCGTATTTCATTATTTTCCTGTAAATGCCTGCAAGAAAATGAATCCCAAGGTAGTATATGGTAACATATATGTACTTTGATAATAAAATTACATTGACTTTGATACCACACTGGGGCAGGCAACCAAATACAATGCCGTAAAAGTATTCAGGCCCCAACCCTTTGTTCACATAAATGAATATTACAGGGATTTTGATCATTTTAACTGAGGTTTTTTTTTGAATCACACGCTCTTTTTTTCATAGGAGAGCCCAGAAACAGGGAAAATTGTAAAGCATGAAAAACTAAAATTCAAAAACTGAAATGTCAGCAGTTCAGAAGCATTCATCCCCCTTTACTCAGTACTTAGTTCAACAACCTCCAGTAGCTATTACAGCCAGTAGTCTTTCTGGATAAGTCTCTACTAGCTTTGCACAATATAATGCAGCAAGATTTGCCCATTCTTCCTTGTAAAAGTACTCAAGCAGTCCCACATTAGTTGGGGAGCGGCAGCAGACAGCAATTTTGAGGTCTTGCCAGAATTGTTCATTCGGGTTAAGATCAGGACTCTGACTGGACCACAAGGATATTATTTTCTTCATTTGAAGCCACCCCATAGTTGCTCTGGCAGTGTGCTTTGGGTCATCATCTTGCTGAAACTTTTAAAACTTGACAAACTTTAAGCTTTCAGGCAGAGGCTAGCAGATTTTTATCCAGGATCCTTCTGTATTTAGCAACATTCATCTTCCCATTAATCCTCACCAGCTTTCCAGTCCCTGCTGCTGAAACGCATCCCCATAGCACGATGCTAGCTCCACCATACACTACAGTAGGCTGATGCACAGCAGTACATTTAAGCCACATGTACCACCTCACGTTGAGGTCAAAAATTCCCACTTCAGTCTCATCCGACCATAACACTTTTCCACATCCTTAGAGCATCTTCTAAGTATGCTTTTCAAAGTCTTCTTCAGTCAGCACTTCTTCCTTGCCACTCTTCCATAAATACCATTTTTGTGCCCTTACAGATTGTGGAGTCATGAACTTTATCTCCAGCTGCAGCTATTGACTTCTGCAACTCACTCGCAGTGACTGCTGGCATCACAATAGTCTCTCTTACAAGTGCCGTTCTTCTCCAGAGACTAAGTTTAGAGGGGCAGCCTGACTTTTTCACGATGGGCTGCAATGAGCAAGTGACCCTCCAATTTTCTACATTAACAAATTGGGTGAGTTTGTAAGTTAATATGCAGAATTGCACCTGAATAAAGTTACCATAGTAATTACACGGAGGATGAATACTTTTTCAACTTCACAATTTTGATTTTTAGTAGATTAATGACAGGTTTTGGAATTTTTCTTTTGAATTGACATGATGCATGATGTTTAGTAGATTAGTTCAAAAAATTCCCACTTCAGTATATTTTGTATATGGTCAGAGTTGGGCAGGATACCAGAGCCTGGGGCCCAGGTAATTAAAGCCATAACTATATTTGGTGGAGTGAATAAAATCAAGAGGCCAAAAATGAAAATGCTGATGTTGTGGAGAAGGATATGACAAAGGAAAAGAAGTGAACAGTTATGGAATGGCTTGAATCAGGGCAAGAATTTTAAATTCATTGCACTACTCAAAATGGAGAACTAAGATATGGATGGCCAGCAATTTTGGTTTTCAAGGTCACAGAGGGTAGAACAATATAAACTGGAATTAGTCACATCTGTATTACAATGGCAGGTATTAAGGGCTTCATTGTAAATTCCCAAAGGGGAAAGAAATTTTAATAACTGCCAGTTTAAAGTCATTCACTTCATTCAAACATGTTTGACTTCTTTACGTTATCAAATAATCATCACTGCTTCCAGAGCTAAAAACAAACACCTAGAAATTAAACAATGTGTTTGTAGTTACAAAAGACACTACAAGGCTCCTGAGAATAGCGGAGGACTAATGGTCTTGAGTAAATGAGGAGCTAGAAGAAACTAGTATTTATTAAAAAATCAGTAGTGAAATTAATGGAACTGATAGCTAATAATTTTCCAGCATCTGGTCATCTACACCCTACATTATAAGTGTTATTATGGGGATAATGAATTTACCGGTGGTCACCTTCCAAAATTGCACCAATTCAGAAAGGTTCTCAGATTTGACTGTAGCAAGTATCAGCCCCCCGTCGCTTATAAAAATGCCACCCCCTTCCCTCAATTCCTCCGACTCCATGCATCTCCTCCTGGGATGAGGCTTTTCATTTCTGCTTCTCCTTCTCCTCTAGAGAAAGGGGCTTTCCTCCCTCCCTCATCAATGCTGCCCTCACCCCATTCTCCTGCCACCTCAGAGATGGGGTTCCTCTCGTTCTCACCTACCACTCCACCAGCCTCCACATCCAGCACATAATTCTCCATAACTTCTGCCATCTCCAACAGGATCCCACCACCAAGCACATCTTTTCTTCACCCCCACTTTCTGCAGGAATCGCTCCCTACATAACTCCCTTGTCCATTTGTCCCTCCCCACTGATCTCCCTCCTGGTCCTTATCCTTGCAAGCAGAACAAATGCCACACCTGTCTCTACACCTCCTCTCTCACTACCACTCAGGGCCCCAGTTCTTCCAGGTGAGGCAACACTTCACCTGTTAGTCTGTTGGAGTCATCTACTGCAGTGGTCCCCAACTACCGGGCCGCGGACCGGTACCGGGCTGCAAAGCATGTGCTACGAGGAACCGATATGATTTGGCGATATGATACGATATGAGTCAGCTGCACCTTTCCTCATTCTCTGTCACGCACTGTTGAATTGAATATAGGGTTGCCAACTGTCCCGTATTAGCCGGGACATCCCATGTATTGCGCTAAATTGGTTTGTCCCATATGGGACCACCCTTGTCCCATACTTCCCCTGCTAAGGTACAGTGTTTCTATGAAACCATTCGTAAGCTGAAACGGCATAAAGCAAAGAAGCAATTATCATTAATTTATATGGGAAAAATTTTTGAGCGCTCCCAGACCCAAAAAATAACCTACCAAATCATACCAAATAACACATAAAACTAACACTAACATATAGTAAAAGCAGGAATGATATGATAAATACACAGCCTATATAAAGTAGAAATAATGTATGTACAGTGTAGTTTCACTTAACAGAATCGGGAAGATTAAGACAAAACCGATTTGTAGAGAAAAAAAAATCGGCACATACACGCATGCGCACACAGGTGCCCGCGCAAGGCTTCATGGTCATGGTAGTCTTTCTCGGGGTAAACACAAGTGGCCCGTATTTGACTGCTACTTTTGACCCTTATTTGTGAATGAGAAAGTTGGCAACCCTACTTGAACCACCTCCCCCCCCCCCAGTCGGCCGGTCTGTAGGAATATTGTCAATATTAAACCAGTCCGTGGTGCAAAAAAGGTTGGGGACCCCTGATCTACTGTATCCAGTGCTCCCGGTATGGCTTCCTGCATATCGATGAGATCCAATGTAGATTGGGAGACCGCTTGGTTGAGCATCTATGCTCTGTCTGCCAGAAACAGTAGGATCTCCTGGTGACCATGCATTTCAATTCAACTTCCCATTCCCATTCCAACATTCTTTCCAAGGTGTCCTCTACTGTCACGATAAGGCCACACTCAGGTTGAAGGAACAATACCTTGTATTCCATCTGAGTAGCTTCCAATCTGTTGGCAAGAACATCAATTTCACGAACTTCTGGTAACTGCCCCCCCCCCCCCCGTCACCATTCCCCATTCCTATTTTCCTCTCTCACTTTACCTACCCGTCACCTCCCTCTGGTGCTCCTCCTCCTTGCCTTTCTTCCATGGCCTTCTGTCCTCTCGTATCAGATTCCCCCTTCTCCAGCCCTTTAATCTCTTTTACCAATCGACTTCTTAGCTCTTCACTTCAACCCTCCCCTTCCTGGTTTCACCTATCACCTTCTATCTTCTACTTCTTCCTCCCACCTCCCCACCTTCTTACTCTGACTTCTCATCTTTATTTTCCAGTCTTCATGAAGGGTCTTAGCCCGAAATGTCAGCTGTTTACTGTTTTTCATGGATGCTGTCAAGCCTGCTGAGTTCCTCCATCATTTTTTGTGCGTGCTTTGCTTTCAAGCATCTGCAGATTTTCTTGTTTGTGAGCCCATATTAACCATTAAATAAAGTTCAAAAGTACAAAGTTCAAAGTAAATTTGTTATCAAAGTACATATATGTCATCAAATACAACCCTGAGATTGATTTTCTTGCAAGGATTTATAGTAGAACAAAGGAATATAATAGAAACAATGAAAAACTACACACAAAGACTGACAAGTAATCAATGTGCAGAAGATGATAAGCTGTGCAAATACAAAAAACCACAAATAATAATAATAAATGAATAATACTGAAAACTTGAGTTTCCTTGAAAGTGAGTGCATAGGTTCTGTTCATTGATCAGTTCAGTGTTGAGCTGAGTGAAGCTATCCACGTTGGTTCAGGAGCCTGATGGTGGAAGGGCAACAACTCTGAGTGAATTAGGTGGTGTGGGACCTAATGCTCCTGTACCTCCTTTCGTTGGAGGCAGCAAGAAGAAAGCATGGCCTGGGTGTTGGGGATCCTTGATGACGAATACAAAACTACAGAATAGTTAACCTGATGTCAGTACTGGGGAAAATGTGACACTGCATTATTAAAGAAGTGGCCATACAGCACTTACAAAGTAACAACAGAATTGGGCAGAGTCAAAATGGATTTATGAAAAGGAATTCAAACACCAAATCTGTTCAGAGTCTGTAACTAGTAAATAGATGAGGGCAAATCAGTTGATGTTGTATATTTGAACTTTCAGAAGGCCACTGATAAGGTATAGCATAAGAGATTAAAGCATTAAGAGCAATATCCTAGCTTGGAAGGAAGACTTTAATGGAAAGAGTGTAGAATATGAATAAACTGATCATTTTTGAGACAGGAAGATAAGACTGGTGGGATAGTAGAAAGACAGTGAATAATCAAGAGAAAATCTGCAGATGCTGGAAATCTGAGCAACACACACAAAATGCTGGAGGAACTCAGCAGGCCAGACAGCATCTATGGAAAAAAGTACAGTTGATGTTTCAGGCCGAAACTCTTCGGCAGGACTGGGAAAAAAGAGCTGAGAAGTATATTTAAAAGGTGGGGGAAGGGAGAGAGAAACACCAGGTGACAGGTGAAATCTGGAGGGGAGGGATGAAGTAAAAATCTAGGAAGTTGATTGGTGAAACAGACAGAAGGCCATGAAAGAAAGAAAAAGGGGTGGGGGGGAAGAGCACCAGAGGGAGGTGATGGGTGGCAAGAAGATAAGGTGAGAGAGGGAAAAGGGGATGGGAAATGGTGAAGAGGAGGGTGTGGGGGGCTCCCAGAGGCCACCCATTTCAATTCCATTTCCCATCCCAATATGTCCATCCACGGCCTCCTCCATTGTTGTGATGAAGCCACACTCAGGTTGGAGGAACACCACCTTACATTCCGTTTGGGTAGCCTCCAACCTGATGGCATGAACATCAATTTCTCAAACTTCCAGTAATGCCAACCCCCACCCCCCTTACCATTTCCCATCCCCTTTTTCCTCTCTCACTTTATCTCCTTGCCACCCATCACCTCCCCTTCTGGTGCTCTTCCCCCCCCCCCGCCATACCTTTTTTTCTTTCTTCCATGGCCTTCTGTCTCTTTCACCAATCAACTTACCAGCTTTTTACTTCATCCCCTCCCCCTCCAGGTTTCACCCATCGCCTGGTGTTACTCTCTCCCCTCCCCCCACCTTTTATATCTACTCAGCTTTCTTTCTCCAGTCCTGAAGGGTTTTGCCTCGAAACGTCACCTGTACTTTTTTCCATAAATGCTGCCTGGCCTGCTGAGTTCCTCCAGCATTTTGAAAGATGGTGATTTGGATGAAGAGATCAAGTGCAACACATCTAAATATTCTGGGGGGGGGGGTAGCATGAATGGTAAAAAGGTGCATGGGTACACTTCATGGGGATTCAGACAGGTTTGTTGAATAGTCAAGGACGTGGCATTTGAAACACTTTGTGCAAAAATTGTGAGGATATCCAGTAAAAAATAGAAAAGTAGTCTAAGTGAGAGATTTTAAGGCATTGGTGCTCAGGGGTACCTAGCTGTCCTTGTACATGAACTACTGAAAGTTCATATGCAGGTTCAGCATACCAACTGCACAACAAAAGGTATGTTGGCCCGTAGTTTTTAAGCAGACTTGACTACAAGAGTAGAGCAGTCCTGCTCCAATTACATGGAGCAAACTTGAAATACTGTGTCTTGTTCTGCTTGATGAAAGGAGATATTTGCAATTAGCAGTGTGTAGTGAGGGTTCAGAAGATTAACTTCTAGGATGGCAGGTTTGACACAAGGAGAGCTTATGCAGACCAGACCCACACTCTCAAGAACAGAAGAGAATGAGAAGTGATCCCATTGAACCAAGTAATATTTTTACATGGCTTGACAAGGTAGATGCAGGAATGATGTTTCCCCCTACAAAAATGGATCACAATCTCAAAATAAGCATTCGGCCATTCAAGGGAGAAAGGAAAGGAATTTGTTCATCCAAAACTACAGCAAATCTTTCGAATTCTCTACCCAAGCAGAAAGCTCAGTCACTGATTACATTCACAACAAAGATTAGTAGAATTGTAAATATTAAGAGAATAAAGAAATATGGGGTTAATGCAGGAATTTGGGGTTAAAGTAAGATATCAGACACCTTATCAAATGACTTGTCTCTGCATTTCTTAAGTTTTTACTGCTATCACAAGACGGTGACTTTGACTTTTCAATTTCATCGTTCATACACTGGTCAGGCATACAGACAATTAAAAACTTTTATAAAGTGACACTAAAGCCATGGTCCTTTAAAGGGGAAAAAAAAGCTTCAAAGCTCCCACTGCAAGAAATTGTGGATTCACTAAAGGTCACTTTATCTCTCAATAAAATATCCACATTGTATCTTCTGTGGTGTGTAAAATTATACTTTAGAAATCTATTTTCTAGCAGTGAAGAGTTAACAGGTTCATTGGCCTCCAGGGAGATTATATGTGGTATATCCACAGATACACAATCAGATGAGTTAACACTGAAAATTGCAGGACGTTTTTAGCTGAAAAAGAACTTATTTTGAAGATGATTTGGTTAAACATATTCAAGTATAGTTTAAAAACTGTTTCTAATAGTGGCAATTTCCCTGCTCCCTAGCACACAGAGTTTTTTTTCTCTCTTCAGTCTGTCTGTTTACCTTACAGCAGCTGCCAACATGAAAACTTAATATTCTAAGGCAGCACCAATACAGGCAACCTGACACAGCAGAAGAAACCATTACAAATTTCTCATATGCCAAAACAAACAAGGCAAAAGGTCTCTGCTTAAAATCGTGCAGTGTTATTCTGCTACATGTCCCTTATGGGAATGATTATCAGCAGGTACCTAACATCTGAGCAACTTCCAACACCCAATAATTTATTAAACAAATCTGATCTTAACTGCATACTAAGGAATCCACAAAAACAAGAGACTGTGAATTCAGGATCAAAACGACAAGGCAGAATGAATGGGGGGCAGGGAGGGGGCATTCTGTCTGTTACACATCCACACTGTTGCAGCAGATGTTGTCCAACTTCAGATCTGAAAGAATACCAGAAGGTAATCCGTCTTCATGTAAATCCTGGCCGATAACACACGTTTCATACAACTTTTGAAGTACCGTGTTTTATTTGGCATTTGGTTTTGATCCCTTCATCTCTTCACATCTATTTAATCAGGCTGCACTCTGTATTCACGACAGGTAGGACAGCTAATCTGGGAATGCAAAATTCAATCTCTTCCCATCCCCCACCCAAACAACTTCCTCCCTTCTACCAATCATGAAGTTTACATGATTATTTGCTTAGAGGCAATATGCTTGGTCTACTTTCACTCAACCCAATTAGTTTCATCAAGTAAAATTTTCACTTCTTGAATTAACAGAATAACATTTGTATCATGCTAACGATATCATGCCATCCAAAACTGGTAGAAACCTATGCAGTGGAAAGCACAAACCAAACATTTACACATGCTGCACAGTTAGTAGTTTATTATTTGCATTTTCCAATATCACTGACACAACTCTGGAGAATATGTGACGCCAGCACTGCAGACTCCTGCCTTCCATGCTGCTGGGGTCAAGAATGCTTGGCGCACAGCTATCAAAAGCAAAGTGGCAGAATGCAATGCATTTTAAAGCTCTAGAGCAGTTCTTCTGTTGCATTAACCTCCAACATACAGATTAATTTTGCCTCCACTCCTTTGCACAGAGAATGGGACACTTCCCCCAAATAACTCCATTAAATATGTTGACAGCTCTTGCGGGTGAGTCAAGAGATTCATCAACAGCTCTCACTCCTAACACTGATCAAATAAATTTGGTAAACTTCACTAAACTGAGATAATGCAAGATGTTAATGATAAACAGAAGTTTGAGCTGCAAATTAAATTACAAAACAACAGAAATTGAACCAAGGTACTTTGCCAGATTAACACCAGAACTCAATTAATGCTGAAGGCTTCTCTCTTCTACAATAACTATCTGCCCAGCAGTTGACTCGTGTGAATAAACATTTGGACTTCCCACAAAATGCACTGAAAGTCTTATTTACTTACGGTGTTTGTTGGATCATCCTGCAATATTCCATCATACATCTTGTTGGCATCATCATACCTTAAGAAAGATTAATTAGTTTATCTAGTCAAATGATCGAGTACTTAGATGCATTAAATATCTCTAAATATCATTTGTCAGGTTCAGATCAGGTCAATCACAAGCTTGTGCTTGATGTCAAATGCACAAGACCTATTCCCCAATTTCCCAAGTAGCTATTTAAAAGAATCTTTAACCAATAAGAAACATTAAATTATAACTTTATAGTGGAAACATATTTTACAAGTTGCACAATTCCCTTACACGATTCCTTCTGTGGCGGAATGCATCAGTTCTCCAGTACCTTTCAAGTGATTCATATCGCATGCCAGTCAATCGCTTCACCCGGTGGCTGCCTGGAAATTGTTTGCGGAGTTCATGCAGACATTGCTGTGGATTGTAAGCAGCACAAGTTCAATTCTGCCTGTCCCCCTGACACCCTTTCACTGCAGTTACAGTAAACTGACAGTCAGCCAACAAGAAGCTACACACATCAGTTTGTTAACTAGAATTTATTAACAGCCAGATAATAGAAAGGCCAAAAAGCCGGCCCTGCCAGCAACACAAACATTGTGAAATGTTACAACAGAAAAATAAATTATGTTTTATTTTGGATAATGCTTACTGTCATTTCTAAACAATATTGACTTTCACCACTTGCTTTAGATACAAATCTTGATCACATGGAACCCATACACATGCCATCTCCCCCTCCTTAATAATTAGGCACGAATAATATGGACAATACCAGAGAATTCATTCAAAGAAGAAGCTATCAGTAAAAGTGCATCGACAAACTAATAAAAGAATTTTTTCTCCCTCAGGCAGTGCAATATCTTATTACGGAAGGCAGAGTCAGATGAACACGGTAATGAGAGGGAAGATGTGACTGCACTGGAGAGGGTGCAGGGAAGATTGATGAAGCTGTGCCAGGTTTAGAAAGACAGACTGATCAGACTGAAGCTGTTTTCTTTGGAATAGAGGAGGCAGAAGGGAAACTTGATTCACAAGCATGTGCTTGATGACAAATGTACACAACCTCAACCGATTTGCCAATTAGCTGCCTCAAAGAGTTTCAAACAACAAGTCCTCCTTAAAACATAATTTTACAGTAGGGAAATAAACTTATTTCAGAAATGTGCTTTTAACTCTTTCATGATTCCCACTCTTGCCCTTTTGAGTCAATGTGAGCAGTTCTCAGTTCCTTTCAAGAGCTCGTCAATAGATCTTTCAATAAATCTAAGAGAGGTCAACAAAGGGGAAATATGAAGCACCCATTTCTCTTAGGGGCTCAAAGAACAAGGGGCAGAGATCAAACTGGTAGAATTACAGGAGAAGTGAGCAAGTACTTTTCACCTAGCGATTGGGAAGGGCTCAGAATGCTCTGCCTGGAATTTGGTGGTAGAAATAGAAATGTTATTACATTTAAGTACTCCGGTGTGTACTTGAAGAGTTGAGATCTGCAGTTCCAGAAGATAGGATGGGCCAGGTACCTCTTTGCAACCACTACAAACACCAAAGGTATAAAGGGGCCTCTTCGTCATTGTATATCTTCTGTGAACTTATACTACATATTGAAAGAATAAGGATGAAACTATGTGTAGTCTCCTGACTGCTGTTTATGTTATGTAAGATACTGCATAATGCTAGATTATAAATTTATGGTAAAATAGTGCACATGAAATCAGCATAGTATTATCCCCGTGAGTTTCTTGTGCAGGATAATCCAGTCTCCTAACCCCGTTTCTTTCTTACTCAACTAACAAAGCATTTCCTACTTACAAGAAATCTCGAGAGACTCGAACATGCTCAGAGCAGAACGTCAACGCAATATTAACATGTGAACATTAACTACTCCCAGGCAGATTTGTTCTGTGCAATGAATGAACAAGCCTCACTTCACAGATACAGATCAATGTGATCCAGCCCAACTTCAGTAAACCCGATGGTCACATTAAAACTGTTAAAATTGCTATAAAAATAAATGATATCAGTTCAGTTGTGGAAATGTTTGCTGTACCAGCTGTGTATTTCAGTTTATCTCAGTGTCAAGATAATTTAAGTACTCAGATTACTTTGGATCAGGGAACTAAAACTGATCAAATACAGGAATGGCTAAAGAATAGCCTGAGGCAAGTGTCTGCTCTGAAACCCTTCTGAGGCTATTACAGCAAGATAAGGGGAAAAAAAACAAGCCCTCCCACCCCTGAATGGGCTCTGTCATTCCATTCAACAATACTGATGTGAAGCAAAATAACAAACTGCTGAAAGAACACTGAACGTCAGACAGCATCTGTGAAGGCAAAATCAATGGTCAACATTTCGAGTCACGACCGGCATCGGGACTGAGAGTGCAGAGGGAGGTTAGCTGGTGGGTGATAAGATGGAAACATAAGAAATGAAGAAACGGTAGACAGGTAGAGGCAGGTAAAGGAGAAGAGGAAGATTAGAGACAGATGGGGGTAAGTGATAGATTGAAATAGATGAGGGAAGGATGATGGGCAGGTGGAACCAAAAGGGCAAAGTGCAAATTAAGCAAATGAGGAAGAAATCCAGGAAGATTGGTATGACTGAAATGAGCTGATGGAACGATGTGATGGAGGATAATTTGTGTTGACAATGAGACATGGGGAAGAATGGGAACTGTGAATAAAGGGAGGGAGACAATGGGTGAACTAGTAGGAACGTGAAAGGAACACAAAGTGTGTGAGCTTTCTGAATTTGGAAAATGTTTGATAATGAACAGCTGATCTGACCTAGTCATCAACTCTGTTTGGCTTGGCTACCAATATACTTACCAAACAAATATCTATCCTCTAAAGGGAGATGAGGATCTTCACAGATATTCAGAAACCTGAACACATACTCCAATATAGAAGCCTTGGAGTGGATGCTGCGAAGAATTGTTTTAGCGTTTACAGCGATAAATTATGAGGAAAGGTTGTATAAACTTGATTTAGCATACCCAGAAGTCAAATACATTAATAAGCAAACTGATCAAGGTGTTTGAAATGATAGAAGGACACAATAGTAAGGAGCATTTAGACAGGCATATGAGCAGACAGGGAACGGAGGAGTACAGCCATGGGCAGGCAGATAGGATTAGTTTAATTTGGCATCATGATCAGCAAAGACAGCGTAGGCTGAAGGGCCTGTTCTATGTCGATATGACATTGTAAGCACAGACAAGATATTTCCTCAGGAGGGAAAATCAAGAATAATGGGAGATACATTACAGCTGGGTCGCTCAGAAGCTAATCAGGAAACATTCTTTAGAAAGGTTACCCTAAATCGGGAGACCAATGAAGCTAAAAGAAAAATTACATAAATCACAAATCGATTTTTAAAGGTATATGAAAACACAGGTCAGCTCTGAATAGTCTTAAAGAGTGGAATTCTCAATGTTCCTATTCCTGTACTTCACCAGGTAAGATGCAAGAATAAAAGGTACAAGAAATATTCAAACTGCAGTATCACACACAACAGGTAAAATAATGTTCGATAAAAGGGTTAAATTAAATTTTCCTTAAGTAATCCTACATAATTGTCCTTCCAAAACAATCTCCCAAATGTCCTAAGCTTGGCTTCCGATCTTCTTAAATAAAAGCCAAGTGAAGCCACTATAAGCTCATGAGTTCACATTTTGTTTTGAAGTGCGATGGATCTCTTTGTGGGCAACATTCAATGGTCTGGGCAAAAGAGAATTCATGAATTTTGTCTTGACATTTAACTTTCAATGTCACAGGTGCCTCTTATTAAACTGAAAGCTGCACAGCTAGGTAGCATTTCTGATTCACTCCAAAGTATAGTACATACTAAGTAGACGTTATTCACAGGGTGAAAGCTGTAAATCTGAATCAGCGGTGAACAAACCATCCCCTCCAATTTACAACTGCTCTGACCTGCCCTCCAACTATGAACACTAACTGAAAGAACAAGAACAAACTATTTCATTGCAAAGCTTTTGACAGGATTTTACCAGCATCCGAAGTCTCTCGCACAAAGAATGTCAATGGTATTGTTTTCCCATCACCCACCCTTCTCTGGAGAGTCATAGAGGAAATACAGCGCAGAAACAGGCCCTTTGGCCCAACAAGTCTATGCCAAAATCATTTAAACTACTTAGGACTGCTGACCTGCACCTGGGACCATAGCATCCATATCCCTACTATCCAGGTACCCATCCAAACTTCTTTTAAACATTGAAATTGAGCTCACATGGACCACTTGTGCTGGCAGCTCGTTCCACACTCTCACAAACATCTGAATGAAGAAGCTTCCTCTCATGTTCCCCTTAAAACTTCTCACCTTTCATCCTTAAGGCATGATCTCTAGTTGTAGTCCCCCCTAAACTCAGTGGAAAAAGCCTGCTTGCATTTACCCTATCTATACTCCTCATAATTTTGTATACCCCTATCGAATCTCTTCTCAATCTTCTATTACCTCTCCTGTCGCTAAGGATGCTTTAAATATCTCTGCTAGGGCCCTGGCAATTTCTGCACTTGTCTGCCGTAGGGTTCGAGGGAACACCTTGAAGGCTCTGGGGATTTGTCCACCCTGATTTGCTTCAGGGCAGCAAACACCTCCTCCTCTGTAATCGGTACAGGGTCCATGAAATTGATACCGCTTTGCCTCACTTCTATAGACTCTGTATTCGTCTCCCAAGCAACAGAGATGCAAAGAGTGGATTTAAGATCTCCCCCATCTGTTTGGGCTCCACACATGAATCACTATTCTGGTCTTACAGAGGACCAATTTTGTCCCTTGCAATTCTTTTGCTCTCAACCTATCTGTAGAATACCTTGGGTTTTCCCTTCACCTTGTCTGCTAGAGCAACTTCATGCCTTCCTTTAGCCTTCCTGATTTCTTAAGTGTTCTCTTGCATTTCTTGCACTCCATAAGCACCTCATTTGTTCCTACTTGCTATACCTGCTATGCACCTCCTCTTTTTCTCATAACCTGAGCTCATGACAAGTTTAAATAGACTATTGTAGGAAATAGGCTCCAGCTAAGCTGGTCAGGTAAGGTTGTACATTCAAGACTGATTTGCTAATACAGTGAATTTCGGTTAATTGGGTAATCAGTTAATCAGGGCAGCCTCTTATCTAGGGCAACTCTTAAAGAACAAAAAACTTATTGAGAAAATAGCAGTGATTCCCTTCACTTACTTGGGACACTATGCCTCAAAATTGAGGCAGGAGACTGTTGCCAATCAAAAGAACACGGCAGCGTACACTGGCAACGTACACAGCAGAAATAACAACTAGGAGCTAATATGCAGTTTTATAGTACTGCAGTTGTTTTGGTAGTGTTCTAATTTGTTTGCATTTCATTTGAATTCATAATTTGTTATTCAATTAAATGGTAGTTTATCATTTTTATACCTTTTTAACAATTTCCATGTAACTTTGGCTAATTGGAGCAGCCAGTTAAATGGGCCAAAATGTATTGGTCCCAATGTGTCCCTATTAACCAAAAGCCAATGTATTGTTTTTGCCCGGCTAGAGAGGCCCTTGTATTTTAGATAAAACAGAAGCATGAGCTTTAAGATAAAATTATGGAGGAAGGGGAGAAGGGTACACAATCCTACATTTTAGACAGCAGAGCAATAGGTGATTCACACCAACAAGTCCAACCAACATTTACACTCAACATGCTCAACTCCCACCTCTCTTCATGTCAGCTTGTCAAAAGATTTCCTGCACTGACAATCTAATCTGTATGTTAAACAGATAAAGCAATACAAACTGAAATTCTAAATGAATTTCATAAACAAGTTCACAGAAGGTCTTCAACAAAATCATACAACTCCATTTCTAAAGGGGGCTGTGTGACATCTAATCTACAGTGGGCAACAATATCAATTGTGTCTCTTGGAGTAATATTACCTTCCGGAACTATTTAGCTTCAGGTTCACAATTCCAACACAAATAATTTACATTCATGCAAAAGCAGATCAACAAAATCCAAACTGAAATTTGAAAATTCTGGGAACAACTGAAGTGCTGCATACTTTGAGCTTCAGGTGCTTTTCCTTATTTTTATGTGGCCCTTCAAGACTGTGCATAAACTGCTTGGACATAGCGCTGTGAGCAAGCAAGTCTTCAATAATTTGCATTTTAGTAAAATTTACACACGTTCAAAAGCCTAAAAACACAGAGAGATAGAACTGGGAAATAACTTCTAAATGGTATCAGTACTTACTGTTGCCAAATTGTCACGACTGCAGTCAAGGGCAGCAATCATCACTTGTTCATAAATGATCCAAACTGAATGCACAAAAACATTAAAACACATGGGACAAGTAATTACTATCAAAATTATGCTATTATAAAACAACTCATGATTTCAATAAGCTATTACATTATACATCTCAAAATTAAATCATATGGTAACAGGCTGTTCATAAGATTAAAGACAGCGAGAGAGGAGAAAGAGATGGAAACAAAGCGTTCAAGAAAAAAGACTGAGGAAAAAAATGATAAAAAGGAACAGTAATATTATTTCATAGAGTTTTGAAAATGAATGGTGCACCTCAAAACATTTTTCATATAACTTATTAATGCAGAGACACAATTTCCTGTTCTATGTCAGGATAGCTAAAATTATTTCATTTTCTTTGAAGCACTTCCCACCCCATAATCTGTAGCAAATGTTTTGACACAGCAATATTTCCAAAATATGAAAAGACAATTGAAGAAAGTCCACAGATCAAACAAAACTGCTACTGTGCAAACAGCATTTACTGAAATGAAGTAGAAAACAAAGAATGTTCCACACAAAGATTGTAACCTTACAGTGGGTATTTGTTCAATGTTCCATCAGGAATAATTGATATATTAAAAAGGACAGCAATGTACTATCATTGCTCAATTGAGCAGTTTGAAAAGATTACACACTATCAGCTACAAGGATGTTTGCGTGTGTGTATGTGTGTGCTCGTTCTTGTGTTTACCACTAGAGGCAGTGTGGTCTGCTTTTTTTTCTTGTCTGATAAAGTTCTGTAAATATCCAGAGCATTATACCCCAATTAGTTAAATGCTTTAAGAAGGAAAAATGTGTATGAACAATGATATTCTTACACAATGCCAGACTCTAGTGCTTTGGGCAGAGTTAAGAACAACAATTCACACACACTGGATTAATGCAACCATTTAAGTTAGCAATTAACCTTTACTGCTGCATAAAGTATGCGTTCCGCCTTTCACCACATTTCCTCCAGTGGGGATAAAACAAAAATCAAAAATACGTAGGTTTAGGCAAAATATGTAGGTTATACTTAACAGTGTTAATAATCGCAACTGCTAGAATACTGATATCATGTGTCAGCTGTCTCAGTAAGTAGTCATTTTTGCCTTGAAGCTGTGAGTTCAGTCTCATTCCAGACAGCCTTAAGCACAGAGGCCCAGCCTGATAATCTCATGCAATGCCAAGGGAGTACTGCATTGTCAGAGGTCTCACTTTACAACTGAAAAGGTAAATGTAGGCCCCCATCTATATTCATGGGTCCATGCAAATGATCCCCATATGTGTTTTCTTAGAAGAACTTGGGATTTGTCTTTGGATTCCTGCTATCATTACAAGTGTATCAATGTCATGAATACATTTATCAGTGTGAGCTTGCTAAGTACCAAATTGGGTGCTACTACTTTACAAATGTTGCTGCATTTCAGCTACTGTGGAGCTCCTCTATTGGCTGTAAAGCACTTTGGATGATCATGTGTTTGTGAAGGACACTGTAGACTAACAGGTTTGCCCGTGACTTAACCTGCCTACCCAACTTGTGCTTAAAAATACTTACAATGGGCACTGCAGAAAGGTCACATCCATGTCTTTACCTTATCTACAAGAATGACTAATTGCATAATCTTTGGGTGAGTTGGGCACACTCTATGTAGAGAATAATCTTCAAAAGTTATTAGAAAATACTGAAGAAAATTGTTAAAGGTTAGATTAATGGTGCTTTAATTAAACACGTAAAATATCAAGTAAAACTGGGCCATTTTGTAACAAAACCATTTAAGTCATTCTACTTAAATATCCTTTTTCACAAAGAGCTTAATGTTTAAGTAGCATGAAAAAGTACCATTTTTAAAAAAATGTTTAAAAAGTCGCGTCTCCAGATCTCTGGAGTGCTTTACTCTGGGGACCTTATGACTTGTAATGCTTATTTACAATCCCAATCAGATTATTGATTTCACTAATCTGCTCCTTGGTACAGAAGGTTATTCATTATGTCAAAGGCAGGATCTTTTAAAACCCCGTCAATTAAAAGTAATGAGACTCGAGAGACAAAATGAAGAGATGGAGGCAGACTGCGATGGGGGCAGAGAGCATTATAGTCAGTGCAAGGCAGAGACTGGAAGGCAGTAAGACACAGGCAGACAAAGAGAAAAAGGGATGAAACAGAGTTTCATGGGTCTCTTGCTCATAAAGTGGATTTTGTGCAAACTTTGCAAAACAGTATCATAACTAGCTTAAAATATTCTGCCACTAAACTTGAACGCACAAGGGAAGATCAACTGATTCAGTGGGTCATTTGTAAGGAAGATTTTGCCACCGTTCGAGTCAGTCAATAATTTTGAAAGCCACTAAAAAGACGAGGTCATGGCTCCAAGAGCCGGGAATGGGACGATGGAAAGTCTCAGCTGGCAGGCTCATCCTTCAATCTGATCTGTTTATTATCAGTTCTCCGGAAAGGGGCAGGCACTTGGTCATTATTACTTAAGTGCAATGGACACAGAATTATGTATAGTTAGAAGTGAATTATAAGGCTCTAGTTTACCCTCGGGTTTCAGAGGACATTATAAACCACAGAAGAAAATCTCAAATGGTTATTGAAGTCATCTGAACAGCTTAAATTACCCCTTACACTGACTGTAAAATCGACGATTTTCCACAATATACAATAATTATCTCCTAATATTAAACATGAAACTGAAAGGACAGTGATTGCAGGGGGAGGTACTAATCTGTATGCAGCTAAGAAAATGACGACAGAAGGTGGAAAACTTCAAAATATAAACAGGACAAAAGACGTGCAGAAATGGTTTACTAATAAGCATTTGGATCACGCTATGTGCTTTAATGCAACAGACAGGAAAAAGTCAGCCTGTAACCTCTCAAGGACTCAGGATCTCTCCTAGTGCCTTGCAGATGAAGTATTTCAAAGTGTAGTCGCTGCTTTAAGATGGACAATATAGAAGTTAATCTGTGCAAAAACAGATCCCACAGCTAAGTGATCAGTGAACCAGATTTTGATATTCCGATGAAGCATTAACTCTGCATTTTGTTTTTGGTGGCGGTTAGTGGAAGCATGTGCTCCTTTCCCTTGATAAAACAGTTGCATGGAACCTGCAACTTCCACATGAGTTAAGGCCCAAATAAAAAAAATAGTAACAACACTCCCTCAGTATCACACGAAAGTATCTGCCTAGATCTTTATTTATTCAACTGTCATTATGCAATAGGTTCTGCTTTGGTCAATATTAGCTCTGAAACAATTGCAGTGTCCCATTTTACTTAACGAGAGGTCAGAAGTTAAAATACGCTGCATGATCTTGTGTCAGTTTTTAATTAGCACAGAACCCTACAGACTAAGATACAAATGAAGCAACCCTAACACAAAAGATCTTCTGTGCAGCACAGGGAATTAGAGGCCTCATCATTGAAATCCAAAGTGGGAGTACTATTAGAGTCAATTGCAAAATATGCAATTTAACATTCACTATGAAATCACTGCAAGAAATCCTAGACTCAAATGTATTGAAGCCAAGCTTTTACTATTAAATTTGTTGGGAACCTTTGATGGAAAGAAGTTGGTGGATAAGTATAGGTCTTGACTTGCAAAAAGCTTGGCAGTTTTTGAGATAATTATAGCTGGTCAAAATTCTTACAAAAAGATTTATTTCAGAGAATGAGAGAAATTTATGGCACAGAGACCATTCCGCCCTTTCTGGCCATGACAACAAATGACTGCTTAGCTACTTGCATTTCATTGCACTTTCCACAACTCCAGGACATCTCTGAGGCAGAGCAGAGTGATGATGGCACTAAACGGCGACTCCTCTGTTTGCATCTGGAAACAGCTCTATTTCCATCTTTAATATCTTTATTTTTCCCTTTCAGGGTTCTTTTGAAGACCCTGACCTGGAGTTACACGCTGACTACAGTTCTTTGTGGGAATGGGACCCGCTCTCAGGGTTTCATAACCGGCTGTTCTTATTCGCGTGCCAACGGCTCGGATTTGGAGGCCTAGGATCTCGGGGCTCTGAAGACAGGCGGATCGAAGGTTGGTGTCATGGCAGGAGATTCGTGTGTCATTGCGGGAGTCAGAATATCTACAGCTGTGTGCCTAGATCCTTGGGCACAGAGCCAGAAAAAAAAAAGCAACATAACTGGCTTTTAACATCGTAAGCCAGTGAGTTGTTTGTTATGTCTCTCCACTCGCTGTGAAAACGGAGACACCTCTTTCTCCCTTGTTAGGGAGAGTGACAGCCTGTATGTCGAATACCGGGTGAAACTCAATGTCTTTGGGGTAACTGCAAGTCTGTGTCTTTGCTTTTGCTTTGTTCAGGGCTTGGTGGCAGGTGCCGATACCTTTTTGCCAGTTGGGGCGGGGGGGAGGGGGAATTGTTGCTTGCTGCCGCTTACGTGCAGGAGGGAGAGGAGCTGTGGGGGGGTACTTTGAGGTTCTAACATTTAACTGTCGTTCATTCTTTGGGGCACACCTCTATTTTCGTGGATGGTTGCCAAGAAAAAGCATTTCAGGATGCATATTGTATACATGTCTCCGACATTAAATGTACCTTTGAAACATCTTCTATAAGGCCACACAATAAGTGTGAAGGGTGGGCACAATTATAAAGTAGGAACTGATGTAGCATGCTCAGTGCAAGCTTCACCAACAAAAAAACACAATCACAACTAGATGACGGCAGTGAAGAAAGCACTGGTCAGGGACAACACAGAAGGTTGGTTGTTCAACCCATAAGGCCCATGCCGACTCTCAGGAGAGCAGCTCCTTCAGTCTCATTCCCCTACTTCTAATTCTTTCTCACATATCCATCACCTGCCCATTTATTTTATTCTTTGGTTACTTACCTCCTTAAGGCCCAATTTACAACAACCAATTCACTTACTAGCACAATTTTGAGACATGGGAAGAAACCATGGAATCAGGGAAAACTCAGGCTATAATGGGGCAATTATGCCAACTCTTCACAAGGTCAGTTATGAACCCAATCACTTGAGATGCAGTAAAATTAGCATTAATGGCTACATCAATTTGCCACCCTGCCCCCATTTTGAAAGAATACCACAGAACTTTCATATCCATCAGTGAGCAAATTTACTTTAACTTCTTAGTCAAAAAATTACAGTGCAGCACTTCCTCAATACAACACAAGAGGGTTAACCCAATTTTATGTACATGCCTCTGAAAGAGGTGTTCAAACCAGAATATTCTGACACAACAGTGCAATTCACTGTGGCAAGACTGAAATTTATAAAGTTTTAAACTGAACAAATTTGATTCATTGCCTTAAAAATATTTTGGGGAGCAGGATAAATGCCAAGTGAGGAAGCCATAAGTTTCATTGTGTGGGTCTAACATGAACTTTGATTCAGCTTATAAATGCCCTGATACAACTCCAGTCAGGAATCTTCAACCAAGCATTTCACTTCCATACACGAGGCCTGGCCTACTGAGCATTTCCAGTGATTAGAGTTGTAGAATAAATCAAGACAGAAACAGGCCCTTTAACCCACAGGGTCCATGCCGAACTGTTATTCTGCCTAGCCCCATCAGTTTGTTCCACACTTGCACCACCCTTTGAGTGAAGAAGTTTTCAAGTTCCCCTTAAATATTTCACCTTTCACCCTTAACCTATGATCTCTAGGTCTAGTCTTGGGCAAAACCTCAATAGAAAAAGCCTGCTTGCAATATCCTTATCTAGCCCCCTCATTATTTTGTATACCTCTATCAAATCTCCCCTCATTTTCGTTAGCGCCATTGTATAAAGTCCTAACCTATCCAACCTTTCCCTGTAACTCAAGTCCTCTAGACCCAGCAACATCTTGTAAACTTTCTCGGTACTCTTAACCTTATTGATACCGTTCTTGTACTAAACTGCAGACAGTACTTCAAATTTGGCCTCCTCAATGTCTTATAAAACTCCAACATAACATTCCAACTTCTGTGCTCAATACTTTGACTTAATGAAGGCTAATGAATCAAAAACTCACTTTACATCCGTCTTCCAACTAATTTATTGTTTTTATTTTATCAGCTTTAATCAATGACCATTACCTTTGAATTGTGAAAGGTGAACCAGATCCTGATCACAATAATTCCTTGGAAATTGATTTTACAGTAGGTGAGATGAATCCTGGAAACTACTTAATGAGCTCTATTGGAAGGTACTTGATTGTCAAAATAAAAACAGGGTAAGTGCTTGAAGTGAGCCTTAAGTATAGCTTTTGCTTTCCAAAGCTGAGGTTGCAATAGGCTATGCTATGTGCAAACCAGCTGACATCCCCATCCGGATGACCACTACCAGTTGATTCAAATTTATATCCTGGTCAAGTTAGACTGTGGGATCAAAACCAGTTCTGGTCTGATGATGCAGTATTATCAGAAGTGCAATGCTTCCGATGAGATTGTAAATCAGAATTCAGAGGCTGCTTATTTACATAAAATCAGATAGGTCAAGAGTAAAGCAAAACCAATCCCATTAACACATTCTGTTCCCCAGTCTGTACCTAGGATGCTATATTAAAAAATCCATATTCTTTTAAAACATACGGAAATGCTGTATGGACATAATGAGTAAGGTGGTCTCCTCATGTACAGTCTACTCCTGTTCAAATAGTAGAGCACCATACTCAGCTGCCTTACAGATCCTATATCTCAAATCATGTCGTTTGTCAGCACATCTGCTTCTAGTACAGCCTCTGCAGATAATTTAGAGCAAATGAAAAGAAAAAATAGCAATGTGATATAATAGAAGATTGCGTGGTGCTTCAATAATGGTCTACTAGTAAAGATGAAGTGGGTCAAAGATGCCGAAAGTATTTTCAGCAACATCCCATCCAATACCCTTTCTGCATACGTTCTTTCCACCAGTCTGGTCCCATTCTTGACTCAATGTTAAATGTTGAATGGAAACTCCTTTTTAATAATTGCATTCCACCTCTAACTTCACTTCATGTCCAAGATAGTTCATTCTTAATCTTAATTATATAACTGATATACCCAACATGTTTCACTGATATTGGGGTAATACTGATATTCAATCAATCTTTACTGCTTGAATAACACTTATTTTGAACAGGAATTTCAGTAACTGACAGAAAAGTCAAGTAACAAAAACAACAATGAAATAAAGTGCAACATTGGTCAAAACATGCAAATACAGTAATGCCCAGTTTAACGTAGATATCGTACATAAAAGACTGAGTGATTACGGACAGAAGAATCTGTGGCCACAAAAGAGATGGGCCATGACGGTAATGTTGCCTCTCAGGGTCCAGGATGTCTCAGGGCGGCAACAGAATATTCTCGAGAGAGGGTGAGCAGATAGAAGTTGGTGCTGCACATTGGTACCAATGATATGGGTAGAAAGGGGGAAGAGGTCCTGCACTGCGCATAGGGAGTAAGGAAAGAGGCTGAAAATCAGGACTTCAAAGGTAGTAATCTCCGCATTACACCCAGTGCCAAGTGCTAGTCATGGATGACAGTACAGATGAATGAGTGGCTGAAAAACTGGTGCAGGGGGCAGGTTTTCAGGGTTTTGGATAATTGGAACCTTTTCTGGGATAGGGGTGACCTGTACAAGAGAGACAGGTTGCAACTGAACTGGAGGGAAACAATATCCACACCAGGAGGTTCGCTACGGTTACTCAGGAAAGCTTAAACTAGTTTGGCAAGGCATGGCAACCAGAGAACCACAGCACTAGGTCAGATAGCGGAGGGATGGAGAGGAAGGCAGATGTCAAGGGCCAGTATAAACAGGCAAGCGCAAAGGAATAGATACAATGAAATAGATAGTTTGAAGTGTGTGCACTTTAATATTAGGAGTATTATTGGTAAAGGTGATGAACTTAGAGCATGAATTAGTACATGGAACTATGATGTTGTGGATATTACAGAGACTTAGTTGAGAAAGGGACAGGAATGAGTGCTTGATGTGCCAAGGCTTTGATATTTTTAGAAAAGATAGAGAGGGATGTAAATGAGGTGGGGGAAGTTGCCATTTTAATCAGGGACTATATCACAGCTCTACTCAGATGGCCCATAATGGAGGGCTCATCACTGAATCTACATGGGTAGAATTCAAAAACAGGAAGGGTGCAATCACTCTGACAGGATGATACTACAGACACCCCCCCCCGCCACGAACTACTGGGACTGAAGAACAGGTATGCAGACTGATTAAGGAAAGGTGTAAAAACAATAGGTTGTTATGGAAGGCTTCAACCTTTCTAATATAAACTAGAATCTTCTGAGAGCATGTGATTAAATGGGGCATCCAGAAAAGTTCCTTGAATCAGTATGCAGATAGTCCAACAAGAGGAAGGGCTGTACAGACCTGGTGTTGGATAATGAGCCTGGTCAGGTGACTGACCTTTCAGTGGGTGATTAGAGGAAATTGACCACAACTCCTTAAGTTTATTTTTTATTAATTTACAGGATGTGAGCATTGCCAACTAAGCCAGCATTTATTGCCCATCCCTAGTTGCCCTTCAGAAGGTGGTGATGAGCTGCCTTTTTGAACCGCTGCAGTCTCTGAGATGTAGGTACACCCACAGTGCTGTTAGGAAGGGAGTTCCATGATTTTGACTCAGCGATGATAGAGGAACAGCGATATGTTTCCAAGTCAGGATGATGATTGACTTGGAGAGAGATTTCCAAGTGGTGGTGTTCCCAGGTATCTGCTGTACTCATCCTTCTAGATGGTAGTGGCTGTGGGTCAGGAAGGTGCTGCCTTAGAAACTTTGGTGTGTTGTTGCAGTGCATCTTGTAGATAGTACACACTTTTGCAACTGTTTGTTGATGGTGGAGGGATTGGATGCTTGTGCAAATGGGCTAATTGTACCTTAAGTTTTAAGATAGTTGTAAGCATGGACCTTACAGAAGAGTATTAAATTGGACCAGGGCAAATTACAAAAGCATTAAGCAGGAACTAGGAAGAGTTCATAGGGAGCAGCTATTTTTGGACAAGTCCACATCGGACATGTGGAAGGACCAATGAGAGTACAGGACAGATATGGAAGAACAGAGATAGCACGGTAAGAGAACCTTAGTTGTCGATGGAGGTGATGAATTTAGTTAAGAAGGGAACCAGGAATAATCCTGAAAACTACAGACAAGCAAGTCAAATCAGTGGTACGAAAGTTACTGAAGAGAATTCTTAGGGATAGGATTTATGAGCATTTGCAAGACCATGGTATAATTAGGAAGAGCCAGCATGGCTTTGTGTGGGACAAGATGTGTTTTACTAACTTGACTGAGTTTGTTGATGTGACAAGAATGATTGATGAAGGTAGAGCTCTGAATGTTGTATACATGCATTTTAGTAAGACATTTGACAAGGTCCCTCAAGGGAGACTCATCCAGAAGATTAACATGCATGGGATCCATGGTGAATTGGCCGTTTGGATTCAGAGCAGGCTTGCCCAGAAAAGATAGAAGGCATTGTTCAAAGATATTATCCTAGCTAGTGGCCAATGATTAGTGGTGTTCCACAGGGATCTGTAGTGGGACCTCTGCTATTTGTAATATGTTTAAATGACCTGGATGAAAACGTTAGCAAGTTTGCAGATGACACAAAGATTGGTGGTGTTGTGATAGCGGAGGTGACTGGCAGATCGGTTGCAGGTATCGGTTGAGAAGTGGCAGATGGAGTTTAATTTGGCCGAATGTGAAGTGTTGCACCTTGGTAGGTCAAATGCAAACAGACAGTACACTGTTAAGGGCAAAATTCTTAACAACATTGATGAGCAGAGGGATTTTGGGGTACAAGTCCATAGCTCTCTGAAAGCGGTGACACAGGTTGAGAGGGTGGTTAAGAAGGCATATGGCATGCTTGCTGTTATTAGTTGTGTCACTGAGTTCAAAAGTCAGGAAGTTATGTTAGAGCTTTATAAAACTTTAGTTAGGCTGCACCTGGAGCACTGCATACAGTTCTGGTCACCTCATTTTGGAAGGATATTGAGGCTTTAGAGCGAATGCAGAAGTTTACCAGGTCATTGCTATGAGGGGTTAGACAAAAACTTGGTTGTTTTCTCTGCAGTACAGAGGCTGTCAGGAAATCTATGAGGTTTATAAGATTGATAGGCATTGACAGAGTACACAGACAATATCTTTCTTCAAAGGTTGAAATGTCTAAACCCAGAAGGAGTGCATTTAAGGCAAGAGGGAGTAATTTCAAAGGAGTTGCGAGTAGCAAGTTATTTTTAAACAGGAAGTGGCGGGTGCCTAGAATACACTGCCAGGGCTGGTGGTAGAGGCAGCTATATTATGGACTTTTAAGAGGCATTTAGATAGGCACAAAGAATATGAGGAATGTGAAAGGATATGGATATTGTGTAGGTGGAAGAGATGAGGTTAGCTAGCCATTTGATCACTAATTTAAATGATTCAGAACAACATTGTGGGCCGAATGGCCTGTTCCTGTGCTGTACTGTTCTATGTTCCAGAGCACGCATGCAAGACCATACAGGACTGCAACATAGCAGAGAGTTTGTGGCGCTGAAAGAGTGCAGCAGTCAAGGAGTCTTGCTAACCGATTCATAAGATACTGCTTATGTACATTGTTATTCTTGTTTAATTTCAGTGAACACTTGAACCATTGCATTTTTATGTGACTCCTCACTTTTACTACTCTTCTTTTGCTCTTCTGGGATTTATCTTCATTTCCTGCTTGCTGTTTTATTGTGTGTTGACGGCTGAATGAAAAAGATACACAGACCCACATCCAGAAACAAAAGGCTTCATAAACTCTTATGTGGGAACAGAAATTTGATAGACACTATGGATGAATCAAAGCAGACAAACGTGAAGTGGTTCACTTTGGTACATCAAATTTGAAGACAGAATATAATATTAATGGTAAGACTCTTAGCAGTGTGGAGGATGTGGGATCCGTATCAATAGGATAGGGCTGAAATGGCTAACACGGGGGGCACAGTTTTAAGATGTTTGGAAGTAAGTACCGAGGGGATGTCAAGGGCAAGTTTTTCCACATAGAGAGTGGTGGGTGCATGAAATGCACCACCAGCGGTAGTGGCGGAAGTGGATACAATAGAGCCTCCTAGACTTTGAGCCTAAGGGCCTGAGATGTGCTGTATATCTCTATGTTCTACGTTCTAAATCATGAACGTGATGAGTGCAGAATAAAACGGCGTGAAAAACACTCCACGTGAGCTCCATCATAAATAATTATCAGAGTTGGCAATGGCTTTGTGACCTCAAAATAAATGAAGCAGAGGGCACGAGGAAACAACTCACAGGTTCCCAAAATACATGTGAACATCTGCACAGCTTGGGCACATAATAATATGGAACACAGTCTCATAAATTGCTTGAATGTAATCATAATGCCATTAGTTTCAAAGTAAATATGGAAAAAGATAGGTCTGATCTGGGGGTTGAGATTCTAAATTGGAGAAAGACCAATTTTGATGGTATCAGAAAGGATCTGGCAAGTCTGGAGTGGGACAGGTTGTTTTCTAGCAAAGGTGTACTTGGCAACTGGGAGGCCATCAAAGTGAAATTTTGAGAGTACAAAGCATGCACATGCCTGTCAGAATAAAAGGTAAAGATAACAGGTTAAGGGAACCTTGTTTTCAAGCCATATTGAGGCCCTTGTTAGGGAAAAAAGGTGCACAGCAGGTAGGAACAAATGAGGGACTTATGGAGTATAAGAAATGAAAATGAACACTTAAAAAAGAAATCAGGAGGGCTAAAAGGCAAGAGGTTGCCCTCACATACAAGGTGAGGGATTCTACAGATAAGTTGACAGCAAAAGGGTTGCAAGGGACAAACTGGCCCTCTGGAAGACCAGAATGGTAATCCATGTGTGGAGCCAGAAGAGATGGGAAGATCCTAAAAGAATTTCTGCATCTGTATTTACTCAGGAGATGGACACAGAGTCTATAGAATGAGGCAAATCAGCATTAACTTGATGGACCTTATACAGATTAGAGGGGGAAGTTCAAAGGTACAATTTAATGTCAGAGAATTGTATACAATATACATTCTGAAGTGCTTTTTCTTCACAACCATCCATGAAAACAGAGTGCTCCAAAGAATGAACCACAGTTAAATGTTAGAACCCCAAAGTACCCCCCGGTTCCCCCCTCCCACACGTAAATGGCAGTGACCAATAATTCCACCCCCCCCAATGGCAAAAAAAAAGCATTGGCACCGCCACCAAGCACTCAAGCGTGAGCAAAGCAATACCAAAGACACAGACTTGCAGTTACCCCAAAGACTTCGCATTTCACCCGGTATTCAACATACCACAGTTTCTCTCTCTCCCTAACAAGGGAGAAAGAGGTGTCTCCATTTTCCCAGCGAAAGGGGAGGCACAACAAACAACTCACTGGTTTACAATGTTAAAAGTCCGTTACGTCGCTTTTGCTGTCTTGAGGCAAATTAGAATGGATAAATCCCCAGTGCCTAACAAGGTGTTCCTTCGGACCCTGTGGAAGGCAAGTGCAGAAATTGCCAGGGCCCTAGCAGAGATATTTAAATCATCCTTAGTGACAGGTAGGGTACCGGAGGATTGGAAGATAGCTAATGTTCCACTGTTTAAGATAGGCTCTAAAAATAAACAAAGAAACTATAGGCCAGTGAGCTTGACACCAGTAGTGGGAAAGTTGAAAAACCAAATATACAAGTATTCGGATTGACATGCACAGACTATGGATAGTCAGCATGGCAGGTTGAGTCTAACCAGATCAACGATTTGGATGATAATATGGTTAACTGGATCAGCAAATTCATGATGACACCAAGATTGGGGGTGTAGTGGGAGGCAAGGAAGAATTATCAGAGTTTGCAGTTTGTGGTTGAACCCATCAGGGGAAACACAATACTGGATTGTGTATTATGCAATGAACCAGATTTGATTAGGGGGCTTAAGGCAAAGGAACCTTGAAGAGGCAGTGATCATAATAAGACGGAATTCACCTCGCAGTTTGAGAAGCTAAAACTGGATGCATCAGTATTACAGCAGCCTAAAGAGAATTACAGAAGAATGAGAGGGGAGCTGGCCAATGTTGATTAGAAGGGGACACTGGCAGGGAGGATGACAGAACAGCAATGGCTGCAGCAACTGGGAGCAATTTGAAAGGCGCAGGAAAAATACATCCCTAAGATGAAGTTGTATTTTAAAGGGAGGATGACGCAACCTTGTCTGACAACTGAAGTCAAAAATCAGCATAAAAGCAAAAGAGAGGGTATACAAAATAGCAAAAATTAGTGAGAAAGTAGAGGATTAGGAATCTTTTATAAACCAGAGGGCAACTAAAAAAATCATAAAGAGAGAAAAGATGAAATATGAAAGTAAGGTCGCCAAAAAAATAGAAGAGAATACAAAAAACCTCTTGTATAAAGAGTGAAAGAGAGACAAGAGTGGATATCAGACTGCTGGAAAATGATGCTGGTGTGGTAGTGATGGGGGACAAATGTAATAAGTATTGTGCATTAGCCTTTGCTGTGGAAGACATGAGTAGAATGGCAGCAGTGCAAGACTGTCGGGAGGCAGAAGTGGCTGTAGTTGCTGTTACCAAGGAGAAGGTGCTCGGGAAACTGAAAAGTCTGAAGACCTGGACCAGGTGGATTACACCAGATATTGAAAGAGATAGGGAGCGCGAAGTGCAGAATCAAATATCACTGTGATGATTGTACGCTCTAGTATCAATTGTTTGGCGACAATAAAGTATTAAGTAAATAAGAGATTGCGGAGGCATTATTAATGATCTTTCAAAATCACTAGATTCTGGAATGGTTCCAGAGGACTGGAAAATTGCAAATGTCATTCCACTCCTTAAGTAGGGAAGGAGGCAGAAGTGGTGAAATTATAGGCCAGTTAGCCTGACTTCAGTGGTTGGAAGGATGCTGGAATCTATTTTTACGGACGAGATTTCAGGGTACTTGGAGGCACATGGCAAAATAGGCCAAAGTCACCATGCCTTCCTTGGGGGAAATCTTGCCCGACAAATTTGTTGGAATTCTTTGAGGAGATAACAGATATGATAGACAAAGTAGAGTCAGTGGATATCGCTTATTTAGATTTTCAGAAAGTCTTTAACAAGGTGTTGCACATGAAACTGCTTAACAAGATAAAAGCTGATTCTTTTACAGGAAAGATACAAGCATGGATAGAACTCAAACACAAGGAAATCTGCAGATGCTGGAATTTCAAGCAACACACATAAAAGTTGCTGGTGAACGCAGCATGTCAGGCAGCATCTCTAGGAAGAGGTACAGTCGACGTTTCAGGCCGAGACCCTTCATCAGGACTAACTGAAAGAGCAGCTAGTAAGAGATTTGAAAGTGGGCGGGGGAGGGGGATATCCAAAATGATAGGAGAAGACAGGAGGGGGAGGGATGGAGCCAAGAACTGGACAGTTGATTGGCAAAAGGGATATGACAGGATCATGGGACAGGACGCCTAGGGAGAAAGAAAAGGGGGAGGGGGGAAAACCAGAGGATTGGCAAGGGGTATAGTGAGGGGGACAGAGGGAGAAAGAAGAGAGAGAGAGAAAAAGAATGTGTGTATATAAATAAATAACGGATGGGGTACGAGGGGGAGGTGGGGCATTAGCGAAAGTTTGAGAAGTCAATGTTCATGCCATCAGGTTGGAGGCTACCCAGACGGAATATAAGGTGTTGTTCCTCTAACCTGAGTGTGGCTTCATCTTTACAGTAGAGGCGACCGTTCTGATATGTCTATCCATGGCCTCCTCTACTGTAAAGATGAAGCCACACTCAGGTTGGAGGAACAACACCTTATATTCCCTCTGGGTAGCCTCCAACCTGATGGCATGAACATTGACTTCTCAAACTTCCGCTAATACCCCACCTCCCCCTCGTACCCCATCCGTTATTTATTTACTTATATACACACATTCTTTTCCTCTCTCTCCTTTTTCTCCCACTGTCCCTCTCACTATACCCCTTGCCCATCCTCTGGGCTTCCCCCTCCCCCTTTTCTTTCTCCCTAGGCCTCCTGTCCCATGATCCTCTCGTATCCCTTTTGCCAATCAACTGTCCAGCTCTTGGCTCCATCCCTCCCCCTCCTGTCTTCTCCTATCATTTTGGATCTCTCCCTCCCCCTCCCACTTTCAAATCTCTTACTAACTCTTCCTTCAGTTAGTCCTGACGAAGGGTCGACTGTACCTCTTCCTAGAGATGCTGCCTGGCCTGCTGCGTTCACCAGCAACTTTTATGTGTATAACATGGATAGAAGATTGGATATAACATAGATATAACATGGATAGAAGATTGGCTGATTGGCAGGAGGCAAAGAGTGGGAATAAAGGGGGCCTTTCTAGTTGGCTCCCTGTGACTAGTGGTGCACACTGCTCCCTGTGCAGTGGTTGGTGTTGGGACTACTTCTTTTCACATTATACATCAATGATTTAGATGAAGGAATTAAAGACTTTGTGGTCAGTTTTGCAGATGATACGAACATAGTTGGAGGGGTAGGTAGTGTGAGGAAGCAGGGTGTCTACAGAAGGACATAAATGGGCAAAGTGACAGATGAAAAATAATGTAGGGAAGTGTATGGTCATGCACGTCTGTAGAAGGAAAAAGGCGTGGACTATTTTCTAAACGGGAAGAAAATTGAAAGATCAGAGATGTAAAGGGACTTGGGAGTCCTTGTGCAGGATTCCTAAAAGTGTTAAGGAAGGAAAATGCAATGTTAGCGTTCCTTTCAAGAGGTCTAGAATATAAAAGCAAGGACATAATGCTGAAGCTTTATAAGCCATTGGTCAGATGGCACTTGGAATATTGTGAAAAGTTTTGGGCCCCTTATCTATGAAAAGATGTGCTAGCATTGGAGAGAGTTCAGAGGTTTGCAAGAATTATCCCAGGAAGGAAAGGGTTAACATATGAGATGTGTTTGATGACCTGTACTTGATGGGGTTTAGAAGAATTGGGGCAGGGGGATCTCATTGAAACCAATTGGATACAGAAAGACCTGGATAGAGTGGATGTGGAGAGGATGCTTCCGAAAGTGGGGAAGTCTTAAGACCAGAGGCCACAGCCTCAGAATAGAGGGACATCCATTTAGAACAGAGATGAGAAAAAAAAATTAGGCAGCTGTGCAGGCTAAATCATTGGGTACATTTAAGGCAGAGTTTGATGGGTTCTTGATTAGTCAGGGTGTGAAAGGTTACAGTGAGAAGCCCGAAGAATGGGGTTGAAAGATAATATATCAGCCATGATGTAATGGCAGAGTAGACTCAATGGGCTGAATGCCCTAATCCCATTCTTATGTTTTATAGTTTTTCACATCTATATTTCAGCCAGTCAGTATTGTTAAGATACTTACTGAACCAATTAGAAGAATTGGTGATGTTCACTCCTAGGACTTTGTAGATCTCAACCTCAGCACTGTTGATGTGGACAGAAACATATGCACCAACCCCTTTCTGAAGACAATGACCAACTCTTGTTTTGCTGACATTGAGGGAAAGGTTGTCGTCATGACAGCACATCACTAAATGCCATCTCCTTCCTATACTCAGCCTCATTATTTGAAATTTGGCCCAAAATGGTGATATCACCTGCAAATTTGTAGATGGAGTTAAAAGCAGAATCTACAATGCAGAATTATCAAAGGTCAGAAGGCTGAGGAGACAACCTTCTGGAGCACTGGTGTTGAGAATAATTGTGGTGGAGGTGCTGCTGTCGATCCTTACCGATTATAGTCTGTTGAATCAGAAGTCAAGGATTTAGTTGGATTTCCATGGTCCAGAGTTTGGTTATGTGTTTGCCTGGAATTTTCATATTGAAGTCAGTGCTGTAGTCAAAAGGCAATGGTTTAATATGGGAATCTTTACTCTCCAAATGCTCCAAAAATTAGCGTAGGGCTAGGGAGATGCATCCACTGTAGACCTGTTTCAGCAGTAAGCATATTATAATGTTTTCAGGTTGGGTGGAAGGCTGGAGTTGATGCATGCCACAAGTAGCCTCTCAAAGCACCTCACAATGATAGAAAACAGAGCCAGTGGGAAGTATTCATTAAGGCACATTATCTTGTTTTTTCTTGGGTACTGGGATGAAAGTGGTCTTTTTAAAGCAGGAGGAAACCAGAGCCTGAAGTAGAGACAGGGTAAAAATGTCTGCAAGTACTCCTACCAGCTGTTCTGTGCAGGATCTGAAGACGTAGCCAGGGACAGCATTCAGGCCTGATGTTTCCCACGGGTTTACCCTGCAGACATCTGATCTTACAAACCCAACAGAGACTCTGGATTCAGGTGCACTGGAGACTATCAGGGTGAGTGGTGACATTCACATTCCCTTCTGTTCAAAACATGCACAGAATGTATTAAACTCATCAGAGAGGGTGTGCTATAGTGGGCAATGCTGGCCATCTTCATTTCGTAATCAGTGATAGTATGCAAGCCCTGCCACAGCTGATGTCTGCGGAAGAATGACAACTGCACATTTTCCTCCATAAATGCTGAGTTCATGTGTTGATCCAGATTTCCAGCACCTGCAGTCTCTCGTGTCTCTGAGGGGCAAGGTTTTTTTTTTAAATATGTAGAGTGGTTGTTATCTGGAACAGGCACTTTAATAGCAAAAGCACAGGAGGTTATGATCCTAAGGTGAGCAGATGGAATTAATATTGATGGGGAGAAAGGTTTGCATGGATGTAGTGGGCTCAAAGGCCCATTTCTACGCTGCAACACTACGGGATTTGGGAATGTTGTACTATTGGAGTTGATGTTTAGAACCAAGTACACTCACTGGCCACTTTACCAGGTACATCATTTCATTAGTGCAAATATCTAATCAGCCAACATGTGGCATCAACTCAAAGCAAAAATGCATGCGGACTTGGTCAAGAGATTCAGTTGACGTGCAGAACAAACATGAGAAAGAAGAAATGTGACCATGTGACTTTGATCGTGGAATGCTTATTGCTGCCAGATGGGGTCATTTGAGTACAAGATGTATTTAGTAAGGTGGCTACTGACTGTATATATCCTTTCAGGTGGATGTGAAGGATTTCACAATATATCTGATATATTTTTAAGAGCAGGGAATTCTCCCCAGTGTTCTGAACAATACGCATCTCTCTGCTTAAGTTAACAAAACAGCTCAAACGTCACTTATTGCTGTCTGCAAGATCCATCTGTGCACTGGCTGACTGCAGAGATTCCCACATTTCAAAAGTCACCACACAGCAAGCGTTTAACTGGCTCTGGATATCCTGAAGTCATGAAAGACATATAGAAATCAAAGCCCTTTGTTTTAATAAAATCGTATTACTTTACCCTTTGAGGTTTATGGCGTATTTTGCTACAAATTGTGTTCTATTAAAAAAGGAGGGAGAGAGAAACCGGGGAATTATAGGCCGGTTAGCCTAACGTCGGTGGTGGGGAAACTGCTGGAGTCAGTTATCAAGGATGTGATAACAGCACATTTGGAAAGCGGTGAAATGATCGGACAAAGTCAGCATGGATTTGTGAAAGGAAAATCATGTCTGACGAATCTCATAGAATTTTTTGAGGATGTAACTAGTAGAGTGGATAGGGGAGAACCAGTGGATGTGGTATATTTGGATTTTCAAAAGGCTTTTGACAAGGTCCCACATAGGAGATTAGTGTGCAAACTTAAAGCACACGGTATTGGGGGTAAGGTATTGGTGTGGGTGGAGAATTGGTTAGCAGACAGGAAGCAAAGAGTGGGACTAAACGGGACCTTTTCAGAATGGCAGGCGGTGACTAGTGGGGTACCGCAAGGCTCAGTGCTGGGACCCCAGTTGTTTACAATATATATTAATGACTTGGATGAGGGAATTAAATGCAGCATCTCCAAGTTTGCGGATGACACGAAGCTGGGTGGCAGTGTTAGCAGTGAGGAGGATGCTAAGAGGATGCAGGGTGACTTGGATAGGTTGGGTGAGTGGGCAAACTCATGGCAGATGCAATTTAATGTGGATAAATGTGAAGTTATCCACTTTGGTGGCAAAAATAGGAAAACAGATTATTATCTGAATGGTGGCCGATTAGGAAAAGGGGAGGTGCAACGAGACCTGGGTGTCATTATACACCAGTCATTGAAAGTGGGCATGCAGGTACAGCAGGCGGTGAAAAAGGCGAACGGTATGCTGGCATTTATAGCGAGAGGATTCGAGTACAGGAGCAGGGAGGTACTACTGCAGTTGTACAAGGCCTTGGTGAGACCACACCTGGAGTATTGTGTGCAGTTTTGGTCCCCTAATCTGAGGAAAGACATCTTTGCCATAGAGGGAGTACAAAGAAGGTTCACCAGATTGATTCCTGGGATGGCAGGTCTTTCATATGAAGAAAGACTGGATGAACTGGGCTTGTACTCGTTGGAATTTAGAAGATTGAGGGGGGATCTGATTGAAACGTATAAGATCCTAAAGGGATTGGACAGGCTAGATGCAGGAAGATTGTTCCCGATGTTGGGGAGGTCTAGAACGAGGGGTCACAGTTTGAGGATAGAGGGGAAGCCTTTTAGGACCGAGGTTAGGAAAAACTTCTTCACACAGAGAGTGGTGAATCTGTGGAATTCTCTGCCACAGCAAACTGTTGAGGCCAGTTCATTAGCTATGTTTAAAAGGAAGTTAGATATGGCCCTTGTGGCTACAGGGGTCAGGGGGTATGGAGGGAAGGCTGGGTTCTGAGTTGGATGATCAGACATGATCATAATAAATGGCGGTGCAGGCTCGAAGGGCCGAATGGCCTACTCCTGCACCTATTTTCTATGTTTCTATGTTTCTATAACATCAAACACCAGAAGACATGCTTTTAAGGCTGGGTGGGAGGGGGGAGAAGCTTAAAGGCAACGTGAGAGCCAAGTTTTCCTTGTGAGAGTGGCAAGTGTCTACAATGGCCAGATCAGTAATGGAAACAGGCATTTTAGTGGAGTTTTAGAGGCTTTTAGACACATGAATATGGAGAGAATGGAGATAGATGGATCATACACAGGAGGAGGATATAGAGCATAAATTAGCGTCACGACTGGAACATGGTGGGCCAGGTGACCTTCCAGTACTGTAGTGATTTATATTCTATAATAACAGAACATTATTGTCTTAAAATCAGACCAAAACATTTATATTGAATAAGACAATGCCAAAATAAAACAAATATTTTGTGCCAATCTCCCTGCCTAATGAAGGAAATACTTGAAACAGAGGGACAGTAATGAAAATCCAAAAGATTGCTTCATAGAATTAGGAGGTGTGCCCATCAAGGAGAGTTTAAGCAGAATGAATGCATAGTTCAGTGAATTTAGAAGAATCAGTGCATATCTCATTGGAACATACAAAACTCCAAGAAGATACAATAGGATAGGCGCAGGCTTATTATGTGTCCCCCTTGCTGAAGCATTAAAAATCTGTGGTCATTCAGGACTGAGATAAGAAATCACTTCACCTAGAGCACGGCGCATCTGTAGAATTCTCTATTCGTGCATGTTTTTAAGGCTCAGTATAGTGAGTGGAGTCAGAGAAATAGTGAGTGATAGATATGGCAAGAATCAAGGGATACAGGGTTAATGCAAGAAAGTAATTTTGAAGATCGGTCAGATTCTCGATGAAGAGTATAGCAGGAGTGTAGGGACTGAATTGTCCACAGAGGCAATGTACAAATTTCCAGCTTCTGTCATGAACACAGACTTTGAGCCTATACTCGCTGGGGTTTAGAAGAATGAGGGAGTGATCTCTTTGAAACCTACCGAATATTGAAAGGCCTATATAGTGGCTATGGAGAGGATGCTTCAAATAGGAGCTTCTAGGATCAGAGGGCTCAGCCTTGGAATACAAGGATGTCCCTTTAGAACAGAGATGAGGAGTAATTCCATGAGCCAGAGGGTGGTGAATCTGTGGAATTCATTGTCGCAGACTTCCGTGGAGGCCAAGTCATCAGGTATATTTAAAGTGGAGGTTGATAGGTTCTTGATTAGTAACAATAAAGGTTTTGGAGAGCAGACAGGTGAATGAGGGTTGAGAGGTAAAAATAAATCACCCATGATGGAATGGTAGAACAATCCTGATGGTCTGAATAGTCTAATTCTGTTCTTGTATCCTATGGTCTTATTAACTAAACATGTTTAGATAATAAACAGATCGACTTTCAAACCAATATGACCGATAATGCATGTCAGTTATCAGGTTGACACTTGCAAGTGTTATAAGGTATAAAAGTGTTATTAAAATAATATAATAGTTGGGTAATCCTCTCTATGATAACTTGATGTGAGGCAGTTTCTCAGCAGACACTGACTGAAAAGTTTGTTTCTTTAAGTTTCTCTTCAAACTTGCTTCAGAATGTTGGCATTTTAACGGACAGAGCAAGCCATACCCAGCATCCTTCACAAACACCGAACTACTGAGTGAACAATGCACCCTGTACCTTAAACACTAAAGGTACAGGCTGCATCTAAAGCAATCAACAAGATACTGGAGGAACTCAAAGGGCCAGGCAGCATTTGTGGAGGGAAAGGAACAGTTAACATTTTGGGTCAAGACATTCATCTTTGGTACAGATTAAGGGTGTAGAGGCAAAACACTGACTGTCCATTTCCCTCCATAGAAGCTGCCTAGCCCAGTGAGATCGTCCACCATCTAGTCTGCATCTTAGCCACTGGCTGACACTGGCTACTAACCTGGTTGCTCCACAGTTTTACAAATCTCACCTTTGTTTGTAAAGTCCTCACAGCCTCATCCTTGTCCCATCACTGTGGTCTATGGCTCCTTTGGATTCTCATTTTGAACACTCCACCACTGACAGCTACATCTTCAGCTGACATCAGGACTGGAAAGTTCTCTTTTAATCTCCAGCTTTTTTTAAAAACACATTCAACATAAAACATGCTCCTTCACTGACCTGAGACATAAACTGTTCCTTACTCCACTGATGTTGCCTGACCTGCTGAGGGTTTCCACATTTTCAGCCTTTATTTGTACTAATACCTCCAGTGCAAATTTTTGAGCATTAGACTCCTGAAAAACTTGAGATATTTGGCTGCTAAATAATGGCTGGTTGCTGGCACTGCTACTACAGCAATTATGCTTCATCAATTCTGACATCACAAATATAACATTTAGCTCTATTCCTAACATTCAGTCTGCTGGTGCAGGAAGAATGCCATGCTTAACTGCAAATAATTGAAGCCATTCATTTTAAGAGGCAAATAGTGGGAATTTACATCCATTTACTTAAATTACAAAAAAAAAGAACATTTTTCTTATAAACTCATATTAGATGGTCAATGTCAGGTGAGGTCATGAAAGGAATAATTGGCAATGATTTTCAAAGAAAATTATTTGTGCATGAACAGGGGAAAGAAAAATGGAAATTTACCATGTTAATTTGAATTCCAAATATTACACATTAGTTATATTGCTGGCATTGTGGAATCTATTTACAATTTCTTGTCAAATAATTTATGGCATAGCTAACATTCTATCACACCTTCCAACCATACAACTCAGATTGGTTATTAAAAAATTAAAAGCACTGAGTGTGATATTTAGAGCTGGAACCAGAAGTTTAATACATGTTCATCATATTTCCTTTTAGTATGAACTAGACAACAGGGTGACCCGTTGGGACCCCCTTTGAGAGAAGGGAGGTGTAGTCTAATGTGACCAGAATGAACATTAAATTTTTCTGAATGCTATTGGTATCACTTTGTTTTGGAAACTGAAGTAGAAACTTCAGTTTATTAAAGAAGAACGATGCGTAGCAAAGCAAATATAGCTCCTCCTCATTTGACAAAGGACACTTCTGATGGCAGCATTTCTGGTTTATCTGCCATCCTCGTGCCTCTTGTTGTCATTCTAGAGACGTGCAGTCTTTTCATCCCCCGTCTCTTCATCTCTTCTGCTGTTTGTTCTTTGTCTCTGATCCTGGAGACGTGCATTTCTCAGCTCCTTTGTCTCTTCCTCGCTCTTCCTTCTGTACCTGTTTTTGTCATTCTGGAGACATGCAGCCCTTTCATCCTGTCTCTTCAGCTCTTCTGCTGTTTGTCTCTGATCCTGGAGAAGTGCATTCCTCTCCTCCTCCGCCTCCTCTTCTCTCATCTTTTTTTGTCCTGACTCCTTGATCCTGGAGTCATGCAGCCCTGGCCTCATCCGATTCTTGATCTCTCCCTCTCCTTGCCGCTTCCCGATGACATCTGGCGTCATCTCTTGACCATAATGTCCCCATTCCCTTTCCACACGGCATAATTAAGCTGACCATTTTTTTTTACCCAAATGCTGGATAGAAGATACGAAGCAGTAACACCAAAGGATGCTGATTATACTTGATGATGTGGTTGGCGCTCTCCTAAATGGACGTGATATAGTCACCACTGTCCTTTGACTGCAGCAAAGGGTTTTATGGGTGTCTCGAAGTACGTCATTACAATAAGATTTAATTATCTCTTATTGATGGGTGGCAGTTAGATCTGTCCCAATCCTGCACATGCTGATGGTGATTAGCAGAATCTGACCCCTTGAAATAGAGCTGCCCTGCCCTTTTGCTCTGGTAGGTGTCGCTGCTGAGGCTGGCCATGTGCATGCATCAGTTTATCACATCCTGATTTCCATGATGGCCGATTGGTTCTCGGATGAAAGCCAGCCTGTTGATTTTTGGTGAATGAGAAATTTTATACAAATACATAACCCTGAACTTTGCCTACATTCTGTAAGTTAGCGCATTTTAATTCAATTTAGCCCAAAAAAGTGCCGCTGTAATGCACCATTTGCGCTAATTGGAGGTCACAAACAGGCAAACAGACAGAGCATGAAAGTTTTAGTAGTATATAGATAGCTGACTGCCAGAACATCTCACAAATCCATCACTTGAGTTACAACATTTGTTAATGAATTTAACATTTCCAAGAATAATGAAGATTGCAAGAGTAGAAAGGAGTTGAGTGAATCATCACAAAACCTCTGGAATCTTTCACCAAGATATTGAAGTTTTATCAGGACCATATTACTTCTACCAACTTATCCACAAAATGATTTTACACCACAATCGAATCGAATTTACTTGTTTTATATACAAAAAATAAGTGTTATGAGTATAATACAAATTTCTACATAAACAGGTCATGTGTAACACAGAATAACCAATAAACATACAATTTATTAGCAAGCCCTTGTCTGTGTTCTAAACACAGATTCTGGTCATGCTGGAAATCTGGAGCAATGTACACAAAATGCTGGAGGAAATCAGCCAGTCGCAGAGCACCTGTTCAGGGGAATATACAATCAATGTTTCAAGCAGAAATCTTTCATCAGAATGCTGCCCAACTTGCTGAGTTCCTCCAGTATTTTATGTGTTGCTCTACATTTCCAGCAATTGCAGAATATCTTGTGTTTAAGTGGAAATAAGCAGCTTTCAAAAACCTGCCTAACCACCACAGATACATACACATCAACTTTTAAAACCCTTGTTTGACATCCAAAATGAATAAATCTGAGGCATTTTCTTCAACTCAATTCCACATCCTTGGCTCAGTGGATGAAACTTATCCAAGCTGAGGATGGACATCCCTCTTCAGGTACTTGAGTACATTATCTGGGTTAGCCAGGCTGTGACAGTACAACACACTCCTTCAATTCAGAAATCTGTCTTTTTTCTTAGTAGGCAAAAATATTCAAGGTACTGTTTTGAAGAGCTGGAAACTTCTTCCAAGTCAATATCTATCAACCAAGTTTACTGAAATACATCACATTGTGTTTCTGGCAGCTTGATTTGTATACCTATGTTACAACAACCACCACACCTTCATTGATTGTAAACCACTACTGAAATAAAGATGAACTTAGGGAGGTTTGACATGAATTACAGCAGGGGATACAAGTTCCAATTAACAGAGGCATGGGAAGGAGTGGTGCTGGGTTCCAGCATCAATTGTTGGGTGTGCAGGACAGGAACTGTAAGTGCATTTGGAGAGGAGGATAAGCTGGATTGTAATCAGCTGCTGGGATGGTATGGGGCCAAGACCACAATTGATACAAGGGACCATTGCAGGCAGCTTAAATATTTCAATTGTACCTAATAAAAACCCAAGGTCTAATTATTTTTTTTCCTGCAATCAAACTCCATGCTAGCAAAAAATTCAACCTTTCAAAATTTACATCTTTAGTAAGGCAGGAGGAGAAGATGGCAGCACGTCTGTGTGTGCACAGCCCTCCGGTGAAAAATGATATTGTATCTGTTAAATAGGGGCCGTGGACAATTCTGATTTGATGGAGAATGGACGTGAAAGCACAGAGGAACATCTGGAGAAATTTCTGAAACGCCCATTCGCCACTGTCATTACTGCGTGGTCGGGAATCTTTCCGGGGGTAGGCCTCAAAATCCCCGGCCTTGCCTGCTTTTGGCGACCGAGAAGGAGGTCGAATCGTTCGGACAGAGATGGCGCTCAGTACTCGGTGTCGGAGAGCTGATCAGAGCTCGAAGTTTTCGGATGACTCAGAGTCGGATTGTGGTCGGCATGGCAGGGAGAGTTTTTCTTCCTTCTCCCGTCTGCGTGAGATGTGGGACATTTGAGAAACTTTGAACTTTACTGTGCTCATGGACTTCTGCATCAAGTTATGGTATTGTTGCACTGTTGTAACTATATGTTATAATTATGTGGTTTTGTCAGTTTTTTCAGTCTTGGTCTGTCCTGTGTTTTGTGATATCACACCGGAGGAAATAATGTATCATTTCTTACTGCATGCATTACTAAATGACAATAAAAGAGGACTACGTGACCTGTCTTCATAAGCATCATATCTTCACAATCATCATATCATATTGCTTCAGGAATGCAACACATGGTTTTTAAAATTACCTTTCCTCTGTGAGGTCAGAAGCATGTACGTTTGCAAGCGGCTGCATAATGTTAGATAATGAAGATAATGAAGCAACAAATAGGAAGATCCAGAGGACATTCAGGAACAGGCTGATGAGGGGCAAGCAACATTGGAGTTGCAGGATATAACCCATTAATTGGGATGTGGTGTAACAGTGGTAAATTTCAATATTAATATGATTTGTGATGCAAATCGTGTTACTGATTATTTAAATTTAGTTGTACTTTACAAAATTGATATGAATACACTCCTTGTCTGATGTCTTTAACACTGAAAATACCCGATTTTAACAAAAACTAAAACCATTCTGCTGAAAATATTAGAAAAGACTAAAATCCCTTTATAAACAAAAACAAGGTAGAAAATTAAAGGCCACATTGAAGTTCATCTTTTGCACCAAATGGTGTAGATGCTTCAGGGGCAATAGGGCCCAATGTGGCTCTTTTTTCAGGTTCTTATTTTCACTACAATACACATCATTCAATTTATTCAGCATCATGTTAAAACATGGCACTGGAATTGGATCTAATAAAAATGTAGCAAACTTCAGCACCTAATTGATGGGTCATTCCTTGGCAAATATTGGTTGCAATTTACCGGCGGCTGCACAATCTTAAGAGTTGCAAATAGGATTAAAGACATGCAGTCAATTGCAAACATACCACTTCCAATTTTGCCAGAGAGAGGCACCACAAGGTAGGTCAAGATGGTTCAGCCAAGGATAACTACCCAAAGGAACTCTTGCTTCAATGTCCTGAAGTTGGGAAAATTGGCCTTCCTTCACAACCAGCACTATATTCCTTTGTGCTAACTGGGACTCCAGCCAGTAGGTCCCACTGGGTTCAGTTCTATTAGGAGGCTCCTTGGTGCCTTGACATCAGGGATGGCACACACACCTCACTGGCAATACTCAAAGTGCAAGTAGTGGCATTACTTGGCATTACTGTCAACGATGCTTTCAATCAGTAGCACAACGATAAAGGGTTGGAAACCAACTGGATTAGGTCTGCCCTGAATTCCATACCCAGGAATGTTCAGACAATTTTCTATTTCATTGGGAAGATGCCAGATAAACTGGGAAAGCTTGGCTGTAAGGGCCACAAAAATCCAGTACCAAGGGCAAGCTGGCCCCAGAGCTTTTATCGTATGCAAAAAACACAAAGGGTTTGCTTTAGGCACTTCCTCCTCCCACTACTGTTGAACAACTTGCAAGCTGATGCAGGAAGATAAAAGAGCTTTGAGTTGATCCAATGGTTAAGAACATAAGAAAGAAAAGCAACAGTAGGCATCTGGTTCATCTAGCCTGCTCTGCTATTCAATAAGACCACAGCTGATCCGGTTGTGGGCTCTGCCCCACCCACTTTCCTTGACCCCATAACCCTTAATTCCTCTGATGTGCAAAAAAATCTGTGTCTTAAATATATTTAGTGAGGTACTCACTACTGCTTTCCTGGGCAGACAATTCCAAAGATTCAGCAGTCTCTAAGAAAAATAGTTTCTCCCCATCATCGCTATCCTAAATCTACTCCCCCAAATCTCGAGGCTATGGCCCACAGTTCTAGTCTCACCTACCAGTGGAAATTTGCTCCATATTTTCTATACCTTTCATAATTTTGGAAGCTTCGAGAAGATTTCTCTCATTCCTCTGAAATCCAGCAAGTATAATTCCAGGCGACTCAATCTCTCCTCATAGGCTAAACCCCTTATGCCCAGAATCAACCTGGTGAACTTCCTCTGCACCACTTCCAAAGGCAGCATATCCACCTTGGGCTCCATGGCAGCATAGAGCTTCGTGCAATGCTATTACAGCTCGGGGCATTGGAATTCAGAGTTCAATCCCGATATCCTTTGCAAGGAGTTTATATGTCCTCCCCATAGAGTCCAGATGCTCCAGTTCTCCACCACCACCACCTCCCCACCCCACCCGCCACCCCAGCATACCAGTTAGCAAGTTAATTGGTCGTTGCAAGTTGTCCTGTGATCAGGCTAGGGTTAAGTGCTGGTGGCATGGCTCGAAGGGCCAAGAGGACCTATTATGTGCTTTACCTCTAAATAAATAAATCTTTCCTCAAGTAAGGAAACCAAAAGTAATCTGTGATTTCTTTAATGTTTAACAATAACACAAGAGATTCAGCAGATGCTGGAAATTTTACTGTTTATTCAATTTTGTTTTGTTACTTTTTTATCTAGGCATCACAAACAAAGCAAGCATCAATTGACTGTCCCTAATGACTCTTGAATCAGAATCAGGTTTATTATCACTGGCATGTGACGTGAAATTTGTTAACTTATCAGCAGCAGTTCAATGGTGCCAGTGGGAAGGTGTCGGAGAGGCATGTTTTAGAAAAACTACAGTCCCTCAGGCCCAATACAGGGAATAGCAGAGTTAGTCCCAGCAAACAGTACAGCAACCTTTGATATTCCGCCATGTCAGGATAGTGCACAACTTGGAAGTAAACTTGGGTGGAGGTACTTCACTACACCTGGAAAGCTTTGCAGGCTTGGCGATTATTGGTAGACTAGCTGTAGTGCATTTTGCAGACAGAACAGCCTGCAGCTACTCTGTCCCAATAAGAGGAATCCATGTTAATGATGGTTGATGGGTGCAATAATAAGGGAAGTTTACTGTTCAGATTCTTGACTTTATGGGAACTGTGTACTTAACCCAGCTAAGTGGAAAGTATCAATCGCAATCTTAATCTGGGTCTTGTAGATGGTGGAAAGACCTTGGGGCATCAAGGAGGACAGTAACCACTGCTGCATACTTAACATCTAACCTGCTTGAGAAGCTATACTGTAGCTGTTCAGTTTTTCATCAGCTGCAGGACTTGGCAATGGTAATGTCATGGAACATCAATAGGTGATTAGATTCTCTCTTGTTGGAGATGGCCTTTGCTTGTATTTTTGTCTCATACATGTTGTCACTTATTAGCCCATACCCGAATGTTGTCTAGGTCTTTCTGCACATTACATACAATCAAATATCCCACTCCTGGAAGAAAGCTCACTAATGATGTAACTGGGGTTGTTTGGGCTTGTAGTGATGTCCTGAGGCTGAAATGACTGACCTCTGACAGCCACATCCTTTGTGTGAATGCAAAGATGCCACACCTGGTTACGTATTCTCAATGTCGCAGGCAGTTTCTCACACCTCACCTCCAGAATTGTGTGCTTGATGTTTCAATCCAGGCTGTGATCAGGTCTGGAGCAAAGCAGCCCACGCAGTAACACAAAGGGACATCCAAGAGTGGGCTTTCAGTCGTGGTGACTTCAACTTCTGTCACTTGGCTCATGCTGGAGTCAGATTAATAGTGAGTAATCAGATTGCATGTCTACTCCATCCACTGGTTAGGCAGTAGCTTTGCCTCAACATCTCATTTTGCTGGTGCTGCTCCCACCATGGCTCTCTGCACTTCTCAGCGAAACCCAGTTGATCACTATCACATGTAGCAGGTTACAATATTACAGATTGTCCTGAAATAGATTTCTGTTTCTGACATTCACCAGGATGACAATTTTTGAGCTCCCAGATATGTTGACATATAGTTGATTTAGGAGTATCTTGCCAATGACAGCTCAGATTTATATCATCTCATTATTCCAGTTCTTCAGGCTTATGGAATGTTTGTTTTTGTTAGTCGAGATATTGACTTCAAAAGGCAAGAGGATATAAGTTGCAACTTTATAGAAGTCCGGTTAGGCCACATCTGGAATATTGCATACAGTCTGGTTGCCCCACCATAGGAAGGGTGTTGAGGCTTTGGAGAGGGTGCAGAAGAAGTTTACCAGTACGCTGCCTGGTTTAGAGGGCAAGTGCTGGACAAGCTTGTGTTGTTATCTCTGGAGAGGTGGAGGCTATGGGGAAGTCTGATAGATTATGAGAAACAGAGTAGACAGGGAGTATCTGCTTCCCAGGATAGAAGTGTCTAATACCAGAAGGCATGCATTGAAGGAGGGAGGGGGGTAGGTTCAAAGGGGATGTGAGGGGCAAGTTTTTTTTTAAACTCAGAGTGATGGATAACTGGAATGCACTGCCTGATATGGTGGTAGAGGCAAATATATTAGAAGCTTTCAAGAGACATTTGGATTGGCAGATGAATATGAGGAAGGTAGAGGGATATGCACATTGTGTAGATAGGAAGGATTAGGTTTTCGGGGGGATTTTTTGATTGTGCTGGTTTGGCTCAACATTGGGGGCTGAAGGGCCTGTTCCTGTGCGGTATTGTTCTACTTTCTAATAACAGCTAGATAAGAGTACAATATAAAGAAACAGATTATTAACCTCCTTGGTAGGAAGGCAGCAGGTACAGCAGGTAAATGGGAAAACAAATTAAACATCAGCCTTCATGACAAACGTGAAAGAGAATAAAAGTAAGGAAGTGATGATAACCGTACAGGACAATGAGACTACAACAGTGTTCCATTACAAGCTGCAGTTTCCTGAAATAAGGAGGGCTTTGCTGGCACTGAAGGTTCAGAGTTGGCTTCCTGGATTGATACCTGGGATGAAGGGGCTACGTAAACAAGGATGGCTGAGCAGCAATTAATTGGATATTAAACAATAAGAAGCGACCAGTTGCTTGGGCTGCCGCTATTCACAAACCTGGTGCAAACCCCTGCTTTACACTGATGCTCTGGCAGCAAAGAATCATCCACTGAGGACAGGCTGTCCAGAAGGCTGATGTTGAGAGGCTGAAGCAAGCAAAGCACTTACACATTGCTTGAGATGTGGGGCCCAGAGGTACTGTCAGTTCCCAGTAATGGATCACACTCAGCCTGGCCAGCACAGTATGTGTGGACCATCACCACGATCAAGCCCTACGTGTTCACAGACTGTCTCTCTCATCAACTCCTACTGGATGTAGTGGAAGCTGCCATCTCTCCCTCTCTTTGACTATACAGTTGCCCCCAGCCCAAAGGTGTCTCTATGATAAATAAGCCCTCCCAGGCATCCCCATCGTATAGGTGATACAACTGCTTCATGGGCAAAGCAGCATCCACCTCAAGCAAATGCCTTTTATATAACACAGTGGAATAGTGCATCTAACACCAGGTCCAATGACAACAAATCAATCATCCCCATGTAAGGTTAGCAAGGTACCAGTGTACACAGTAGTAATGTCAAAGATGAGGCATGTTTGCAGGAACTTGACATCCGGAAAGATCCAATGAGGATAAGCCAACTATAATTTAATTTAATGAATGCAATAAAGAACTCCTGCCAACAGCAGTTTGGTTTGTGATCATCCCTAGGATTGACCTGATAGCTTACCTGGAGACAACCACACAAACAACCTTCAAAGCTTTAAAAATTGGAAACTACTGCATTTAGCTAAGTGCAATAGCAATTTTGTTTTGCAAAATACAAACCTGTTAATATCGTTTTCTACCAAGCACGGCGTAACCACACCAAAAAAATTATCTTTGGAAGCCTGTAATAGCCTCATTTAATTTAATTGTGGTGTTATGTATCATCAGACTGTGCACCCAAAAAGAAACTTGGCATCCAGATGTTCAGCTTACTCTGCAGACACGAAAGTCACTAGAAAACAATCGTTTCAGCTATAAAAGACTGCCTTAAGTTCCAGATGATAAGGCAAAGTAATTGTACACAGGAATTTCCTCTTATAGGGATTTCCTGTGGGATGGTAGCTGAAAATAAAGTTTAGATTTGTAATTCCACTTTCAATCTTTCATGCAAGTTGAGTTTCTAACTTCAGTTGATGTACATTTTTTAAATCAACATCTACATACCAACCCTTCAAACTGATGATACTTAGCACCACAATAAAATTAAATGAGGCTGTTATAGCACCTTATCAATTTAAAGCAGCAAGGAAAGCCAAACTAAACCAAGAAAGGCCATCTTCCCACACAGCAGATCAAGTGTTGATTCAAGCACAATAGCACATTGGGTGGTCTCAATTACTACCTTTCCAGCTTTCTTTCAAAGGCGGCATTAAACCAAGGCAGTATCTATCATTGCAGGTGGATATAATTTGAAGTACAGGAAGGATTTCCCTGATGTTTTGATCATATTCCTCATCCAACCAACATCACCAAAACAAATGCTAAATGTGGAAGCTTGCTGTGTGCAAACAGGCTACCACATTTCCTAGATTTTGACTTTGATGACACTTCAAAAGTACAAAAGTGCTTTAGGACGTACTGAGATAAAATACGTTACCAAAGTCAGTTCTTTTCAAATGAGAAAAATGGAATGGGACAGATCCTTTCAGATTTTTAATGAAGATTTTAGCCAGCTTCTGCAGAAACCCATCCATACTCGATTTGAAATTCTAAACTTGGACAGTGTGCTCAAGATTCCTGCCTCATGAAAGCAGCCAATGTTATCAAGGACCTCTCCCATCCTAGTTGCTGTCTCTTTTCCCCTCCCATTCGACAAAAGATACTGAAACTTGTGTGCATGTACCACCAGAGTTAAAGAAATCTTCTTGGTTCTATCTCACTTATCAGACTCTTGAAAAGACCTTGCATATGCTAAAAGATGAACTCTTGATCTCCCCAACCACCTCATCACTGCTCTTGCATTTAATTTGTCAATATGCACTGCACCCCTCTCTGTAACTGTAACATTTTCCATTCTGTTTTCCTCTGTACTACATTGAGATATTTATGCAAGACATGATCTGTCTAAATGACATGCAAACAAAACTGTACCTCAACACACAACACTTCTGATCATAGGTCATTTATAAAATGAATCAGAAAAAAATAAATTACTCAAGGTCAAACTGTAAAATCTGAAGGATTTTTTTGTTGACACCACCAGCAAACTTTAATCTATAAATTTTAAAAAGTTAAAGCAAGGCAAAGTGAGATAGAGGTAAATAGAGGAAGGAATGTACAGCTTCCTTTACTTTAATATTCAGTAAAATAGTTTTTTTTTAAGTTTTGAAGCCTGCTTCCAACCTAGCAACAAACATTCAATCTATTGCACCTGCACCAGCTCTTAAATCGAACTTTGGTGTTTTTTTCATCCACTCATTTTTCAAGGTACGAGTATTGCTGGCAAAGAAAACATTTACTGTCCATCGCTACTTGCTTCCAGACAGAGTGGATTGCTAGGTCATGTCAGAGGACATTTAAGAGTCGATCACATTGCTGTGAGACTGAAATAACACATAGGGCATGCGAGGATGGCAAATTCTATCTTTGGAGTACAAAATGAACCAAATGTGTTTGTGTTAGTAACAATCCGTTAGTTCTGTAGTCATCATCTGGGACTAATTCTTTTTCATCCCACTCCCCTGACTTCTCCTACAGTCTTCCTTTTCAAAAACTCACTGTATTAAAAAAAATTCTTCTAACCGGCCTTTGCTTCTTTTCCCAATTATTTCAGACCTGTCTTCTCTGGTTACCAGTGCAAACTAACACCTTATTTGCTCCATCATCATTCCTCGTATCAACACAAGCTGATTCAAAGTTGGCTATGAAATCATTAAGGGATAAGAAAGTTAAATATTTAATAATTTTAGGGTGGGTCTACAGACTTGAAGGAAACACTCCAATATATACCATATAATCTTATCAGAAATGAAGTGCAAATGTTCGTGAATTTACAAAATAATTAGTCTCTTCAGTGCCAATGTAATTTCTTTGTCAGTTTGGAATAAACACTACCAATGTTTTAGTGAACTGTGTTATTAGTCCCAATCATATTGCACCAGTAGCTCTATACTCACTATCATCTCCAAGTTTTGAAGCATAATCATTGATCAACTCTTCACCGACATCAGCGATCTGTTCACTATTCCGGTAGTTCTCATCTCGCCATTTTCTCAACTTGTCACGCATTTCTGAAAATAAAAAGCACAGGAAAAATTTGGCCCAAGCAACAAAAAGACTTCAATTGTATGGTGTAAAATCTACTGGACCAGGGTCTTTGGAGATCTGAATGTATGCAATGACATGAGAACAATAACTTTCTCAACATCATCATTTTCATCAAGAATGAACATGACAAGCCCATGGACAGCACTGTTCAGAGTTAAATTTTCATTTTGACCCAATTCCTTCAAACAGATGTTACAGGTTTTCACAGCTGAGGTACTTCTCAATCTTTACCTTGTGAACAACAGTGCTGGTTTTGCAAACAGACAAAACACTCGAGTCATGATCACAGTGTGATCATAGTGTTGTAAATAGAATCAACAGCAGAGGAACACAGATCTTTAGACTGTGCACCTCCTCCCCATGTCCCCAGTCTCAGTCAGACAACAATGTAAAGACTCCAATCATAAAAGACCCCAATCATTGATTCCCCAATGAAGAACAATGGCACAGGCATAGCAATAAATTCTTGTTCACGGGTTATGGTGTCACTGGTGAGACAACATTTATTGCCGATTTCTAGGTATCAATGTGTTCATGAGCTGCCTGTTTATAGATACACAAAGATAATCTAGCTATGCTATTAAGAATTTCTAATACTGTCACAGTAACAATAAGGAGCAACCGAAATTCTTCCAAGTTGGTGAGATATATGACAGAAGACAACTTGGAGCTTATGACATTTCTGCTGCTTTCAAATCCCACCAGCATCAGCTCCCTATCCTACAATGCAGTGCCTATTGTGAAATAGGAAGGTGAAGCTCAATGTGATTTCAGGAGTTACTTGTGTAATAGAGTGGGTGTGCCTCAGTGAAGACCACATCCTTGTCGTCATGTTTTGGAGGCCTGTGTGCCTCAATGACTCAGACAGCAATGTTGAATGGAGTCAAAGTTTTATGCTTTGGCTCTTGGTAGGGTCACCCATGTCAAACGGGTTAAAGAGTAGAGGCCAGACTAAGAATGGTCAACTGATCCTCCAAATTTGGCGGTAAATCAAAATTGTTACGGAAAAAGGAACGAAGAATCCTTCATTTGAGTGTGAAAGTATTCCTGAGTCTCCACCTGGGAATTGCATGATTGACAGTAGTGAAAACTGAGAGGAAGCTACAGACATATTGAAGGAAGCCCAGAATACTGCCAGAGACGGAGGATTCCTGCCCTAAATACCAGCGGTGCTGCAGGAAGTAAGTAAGAGGGGGTGTCCATGTCTACAGCATTACCTACAATTTTGCAACTCCTTTTGAGCTGAGGAGGCAGAGCTGATGAAATTATAGCACTTTTCAAATTATACTTTCTCCGTAATTGTAACACCATATATGACATTGTTTTCGTTTTTACTACCTCAATGTCCTTATGCATGGAATGATGCAAAAGATGGCACAAAAGCAAAAGCTTTCACTGCATTTTGTGTAAACCAATACCTATAATTAATCAAATGGTGCAAGCTAAATCATCTGCAGCTCAACATCAGTAAGGCAAAGGAGATTGTGACAGACTTCAGGAAGGCTAAACCTGCACTGCTCCCTGATGGTGAGGATGTGGATGCGGTGAGGACCTGGGGCGTGCACCTGACTAACAGACTTGAGCGGAGCACCAACACAGAGGCTGTGTACAAGAAGGGCCAGAGTCGCTTCTACTTCCTGAGGAGACTGAGGTCCTTTGGAGTATGCAGGCCTCTCTTCGACCAGTCTGTTGGCAACAGTACAATCTTCTTTGCAGTGGTATACTGGGGCAATGACATCAACATGGGTGATGCCAACAGGCTAAATAAATTGATTGGAAAGGCTGGCTGTTATAGGAGTCAAACTGAACACACTGGAGGCTGTGGTAGAACAAGGGACCCTACGGAAAATCCTGGAAATTCTGGACGTTTCTCACTGTCTACATGCCAGCTTGGTTGAACAGAGGAGCACTTTTAGTAACAGATTAAGACAACTACGCTGCTCCAAAGAGTGCTCTATATAAGGTCATTCTTACCCTCGGCCATTAGGCTCTATAATGAATCAACCTATAGCCAGGGAAGTGATGACCCCCTCCTGTTAAGACTGTTGAGGTAACTTTTTTTTTTCTTTCTTACTTCCCTTCTAGTACTTGTATATCCGTGCAATTGCAGTGCTACTGTGATACTGTAATTTCCTTTGGGATCAATAAAGTATCTGTCTAAATTAGCTTAAGTGTCAACTCTGGTAGCAATTCAACTTCCAGTCAACAGCCTGAGTTGAAGCATCTAATCCAAATGGTATTGTAGTACTGAAGGAATGGTACACAGACACTATCTTCAGACAAGATATTGAATTGAGGCTATGTTCTGCCCTTCCAGATCATTGCTGAACACCACAATGCTACCTCAAGAAATGGTCAATTCTATATTGTACCCTGGCCAATATTAATTGCAAAAAAATTAATAACTTTCTTGATTGTGGGAACTTGTTTTGTTCAAACTAGCTGCTCCATTTCCTTTACCAGCTGAGGTCATGAAAACAGCTCCAAAAGTAAGCTTTCTATTCTTTTATTGTGCTTTTCTGACACAAGTTTGGAATCCATTGCATCATTTTGCAAATGGTACATCAATTCCCTGATGAGCTTAACATTATCTGTGCGCACGTTGAAAGGGAGAATAGCACAGTACCTGTGTGAATTCCCATAGCATCCAGAGACCTTGTGATCTCTGTCTAGAAGTTGATGTCAGAATATCCTTCAAAGAGGTGAATCCTCGCAAGCTGTCAGGCCCTGACGGTGTACTGAAAATCTATGTCGACCAAATGGCTGAGTGTTCAAGCACATCTTCAACCTCTCACTGCTGCAGTCTGAGGTTTCCTACGGCTTCAAAAGTGCAGTAAATCATACCAGAGCCCAAGAGGAGTAGGGTGAGCTGCCTCAACAAACATGAACTGGCAGCAATCACATGTAATGAAGTGCTTTGAGAGGTTGGCTATAGCTAAAATTAGTGTCTACCTGACCAAAGGTCTGGATCCACTGCCACAGCAGGTCGACAGCAGATACAAACTCACTGACTCTCCGCTCCGCTTTGGAGCACCTAGACAAGAGCAAAACATATGTCAAGCTGCTGTTCACCAACTATAGCTCAGTATTCAATGTCATCAACCCCTCCATATTAATCACTAAGGTTTTAAACCTGGGCCTCAGTATTTCCCTCTATAACCAGGTCCATGACTTCATCATCAGAAGACCACAGCCAGTATGGATCGGTGATAACATCTCCATATTGCCAATCAACACAGAGGTACCTCAGGAAATGTGCTAACCCATTGCTCTACCCTTGCCACATGACTATGCGGCTAAGCACATCTCAAGTGCTATCTATAAATTCACAGATGACACCACTGCTGTTGGTAAAATCTCAAATGCTGACAAAATAGCATGAAGAAGAAAGATAAATTGGCTGGTTGTGTTGTGTTGCACTGCACCTTTGGACAATCATGCACTCAGCAATAGCAAAGACCAACAAATTGGAGTGGACTTCAGGAAGAACACACGCCAGTCCTCACTGAGAGGTCAGCATTGGAAAGGGCAAGCTGCTTCAGCTAGATCCCAGCTGTCAACGTCTTGAGATTGCCAAATCCTGAAGCAGTCATGAAGGCATCACAACAGGGGCTCTAATTTATTAGGACTTTAAGATTTGTTATGTTCAAAGGTTCATTTCTTATCACAGTACAGAACTCTGAAATTCTTCTTCTCCAGATAGACACAAAACCAAGAAAGACCATCAGCCCCCAAATCCAACTCCCCCACACAAAAAAACGAGAAAGATCGGGCCAAAAACACAGAATATAAAAAAAACTATAAGACTGAAAATATAAGGCCATAGTCCAAACCGATCTATTTCCAAAAAGCAGAAAACCTGGGTAACATGCTCCAGGCATAGTGGCAGCCTCTCCCCTCTCCGTCAGCAGAGCGATCCCACCAGCGATCAAAAGGCAGGCAGCCGGCATGCACCTTCCACATTCACCTCGATGTTTCAATCTCACTTTCTTGCTTTAATTGGCGAACAGTGTAAGCTTCAATCACCGAAGTGGAGTCAAACATCAGCTCGCACCCCGTCTCACAGTCTCCTTGCCATGAGATTTGTGCTCACTGGCTCTACCTCCCAGTAGTCTCTCTGAGACTGCAAATCACAGCCTCCGACAGTTCCAGAATCATACTCAAGACAAAAAGCAGACATAAGAGACAAAAGTGAAATAACTGGTTTCGTGGTCTATCCAGAAGATGTCAACTGTGGGAGCGTTGTACACGGGTGCCATTTGGACCAGAACACCAAGTATTCCTACCAATTTCAATACTATACTCAAGCTCAGGAAAAGACAATGCATCCAACGGCGACTCCTTTGCTTGCATCTTCGGAAACAGCTCTATTTCCATCTCTAATACCTCCTTTTTTCCATTTCAGAGTTCTTTTGAAAACTCTGACCCGGAGTTACACACTGACTTCAGTTCTTTGTGAGAATGGGACCCATTCTCGGGGTTTTATGTCTGGCCATTATTCAATATGCCAAGGATGCGGTCTAAGAGATTAGCTCGCCTTTGGAGTTCCTGGATCCCATGGCTCTGGAGACCGCTGGACCAAAGGTCAGTGCCTCTGCAGGAATCTGGTGTGTTGTGGGAGACAGAAGGTAAAAGCAGTGAGCTGGCTGCTGGCTGTGTGCCCAAAGACCCGAGTTCTTTGGGGACAGAGCTCAGAAAAAGCGACACAACAGACTTAACATCGTATCAGCATGTTGTTTGTTATGTCTCCCCTCTTGCTGTGAAGTGGAGACACCTCTTTCTCCCTTATTAGTGAACAAGAAGTCTTTGGGGTACTGCACGTCTGTGTGTTTGCTGATGTTTTGCTGCACGCTTGAGTGCTCGGTGGTGGGTGCTGATGCTTTTTCTTTGCTGGTGGGAGATGGGGGACTGTTGCTTTGCTGCTGCTTACGCGTGGGACGGGGGAGCTCTGGGGTTCTAACATTTAACTGTCGTTCATCCTTTGGGGGAACTCCTCTGTTTTCGTGGATGGTTGCGAAGGCAAAGTATTTCGGGATGTATATTGCATACATTTCTCTGACATTAAATGTAGCTTTGAAAATCTATAGCATTCTGACTGGTACATCACAGCCTAGTAATGGAGACTCCAATGCACAGGATGGCAAGAAGCCATGGTTGTAGACTCAGCCAATCCCATCATGGGCACAACCATCCCCACCATCGAAGGCATCTTCAAGGGTGGCACTTCAACAAAGTACATCCATCAGCAAGGATTCTCACCATCCCAGACATATCCTCCCCTTGTTACGACCATCAGGGAGAGGCTTAATGCTTACACTCAGCAATTCAGAAAAAGCTTCCTCCCTCCACAAGATTTCTGAATGGTCTACAAACATAACCTCATTATTTCTTTTCTTGAACCATTTATTTTGTAATTTATAGTAATTTTCTGTCGTTGCACCGCATAAATAAATTTCATACCATAAGACATTGATAATAAACCTGACTGAACTGCACTGCAGCTGCTCACCTAGGTGTTACAACAGCACCTTTCAAGAATGACACAGCATTCAGGTTAATGGGATGACCACTGCCCCGTGGTTCCTCTCCAAACACTGGAAAATATCAATTCTTCATCATTGTTATACTTAAATCCTGTCCTCCACAAATCTGATTTATGCTAAGGTGCAGCACCTTCTCAGGGAGACCAATGTTCACGTCTGAAACTTAATTTCATCAAAGTATTCATTTGATCAAAGTTTTTAAAAAATCAGATGCATTAAGGTGCACAAAGTCGGGAAAGAAATCACAGAGTCCATTAGAGAGATATTGGCTTTATTGTTAGCCATTGGTGAAGTTCAAATGACTGGGGGGTGGCTAATGTTGTCCCATTGTTCAAGAAGGGTAGCCAGGAAAGGCCAGGGCACAACAGGCCAATGAGTGACTTCAGTTGCAAGGAGAGATTAAAGAATAGTTTTATTTGCCACATGTACATCGAAACATACAGTGAAATGTATAATTTTCATCAAATCAGTGAGCACTGGGCTGGGCAGACTGTAAGCAATGCCACATTGCTGACACCAACATAGCATGCTCAGAACTCACTAATCCTAACAGTACATCTTTGTACTATGGGGGGGATACGGGCACTTCAGCAGTCAGGGCATCAAATTTAAGAGCAGGGACACTATGTTGCATCTGTTTCACTGAGACATGAACTCACTAAAGACACAGTGGGCACAGCAGTGCAGCTTAAGGTATTCTGCAGATCAACAGGAGACCGAATGGATCAACCTGCAGAACATTCAGGAAAGGCAAAAAGTGGTGATTTATGTTTCATGATAAACTCGTGGTGCTCGGACACAGCAGTCTTGTCATACTCTTGTTCTCCCGACTTGGAACATCTAATGATTAAGTGCCAACCCTTCCATCTATTGAGAGGGTTCTTCTCCATGATCCTGACCACAGATTACATACCGCCAAAGGCAGATGTTAAGCAAGGACTCAATGTATTGAGTGCCACAATATGCAAACAAGAAACAACCTACCCCGATGCCTTCACATAATTATTGGGGACTTAAACCAAGCTTGCTTGAAGAAATCTTTGTCCAATTCTCTCAACATATCACCTGCATCACCAGGGGTCCCAACACACTTGACCACGGTTATACTACGATCAGGAATGCTTACTGTTCATCCCTGGACCGGATTTTGGGAAATCTAATCATCTGACTGTCCTCTCTTACCTGTGTACAGGCAGAAGAGCGGTTTTGGAATTGCTTTAATTTGGTGGACTGTGCCATGTTCAAGGACTCACTTGAGGACCTGAATGAATATACTACAGTTGTCATGGACTTTATAAAGAATTTCCAGGTATGACCTCTGGAAAGTCATCTCCCATACAAAGTGGCAGTTCTGGAACAAAATTGAAATACAGAAGAATGCTCGACAGCTGTGGCAGGGCTTGAATGTTTTCACCTCCGACAAGCAACGTAAATGACAACAAGGTTTTACTCCCAGGTGAGCTTAATGCCTTTTTTTACTTGCTCTGACTGACAAAACATGAAAGCATCTTCACAAACTCCCACAACCCCTCCCCCCCCCCATGACCCAGTGATTTTATTCTCTAAAGCCAATGTGAGAGCATCCTTTAGGAGGGTGAACCCATGAAAAGCACCTAGCCTAAATGGTGTACCTGGCCGAGTACAGAAAACCCGCGCTAATCCACTGGCTGGAGTGTTCACTGACACCTTTATCCTCTCGCTTTGGCAGTCTGAGGTACCCATCTGCTTCAAGCACACTACAATCATACTGGTGCCCAGGAAAAACATGGTAACCTGCCTCAATGATTATCATCCAGTATCAGAGTGATGAAGCGCTTTTAGAGGTTGGTATTTGAAGCATATCAACTTCTGCCTAAAGAGTGATTTGAATCCATTTCAAATTGCCGACTCTCGAAAAAGGTCAACAGCAGACACAAAAAATGGGGCTGGTGAACGCAGCAGGCCAGGCAGCATCTAAAGGAAGAGGTACAGTCGACGTTTCGGGCCGAGACCCTTCATCAGGACTAACTTCATTAGCTCTCTGCTAAGCTCTGGACCATCTGGACAAAGATACAGACATCAGAATGCCCTTCATTGAGTACAGCTCAGCAATTAACACTATCGTCCCCACAAAACTAATCAGCAAGCTCCATTCTCGGCCTCAATATCTACTCGGTAACTGTATCTGCAATTTCTTCACTCGCAGACCCCAGTCAGTACAAATTGGCAACAACAACTCCTCCACAACCACCATTAGAAGAGATGCACCACAAGTCTGTGTGCTTACCCCCTGCTCTATTGCTTTATACTTTTGACTGTGAGGCCAAGAACAGTTCCAATACCATATTTAAGTTTCCTGGCATCACCACTTTTGGTGGCTGAATCAAAGGTGGTGATGAATCAGCATACAGGAGGGAGATTGAAAATATTGTTGAATGGTTTCACAACAACAACCTCTCACTGAATATAAGCAAAACGAAAGAGCTGATTTTTGACTACAGGAAGGTGAAATGGGGGGGGGTCCATGAGTCAGTGCTCATTAGGGGATCAAAAGTGGAGGGTGTCAGGAACTTTAAATTCCTGTACGTTACCATATCAGATGATCTGTCCTGGAAATGCAATTTCCCAAGAAAGTACAGCAGGTCCTCTACTTTCTTAGAAGTTTACACAGATTTGACGTGTCATCTAAAACTCCGACAAAGTTCTGTAGATGCACAGTGGAGACCATCCTGACTGGTTCCATTGTGGTCTGGTATGGAAACACCAGTGGCCAAGAACTGAAAAGCTGACAAAAGGTGGCCCAATTAATCAGAAGAAAAGCAGCATCCACCAAGGACCACCCCCGCCCCCCACATAATCCAGGCCACGCTCACTTCTTACTGTTACCATCAGGAAGGTGGCCTTAGCTCCCGTACCACCAGGTTCAGAAACAGTTATTACTCCTCAACCATCAGCTGGATGGTTTCACTCACCACAACACTGAACTGATAAATGAACACAAACTCTGGAATCTTTCAAGGACTCTACAACTCATGTTCTCTATTTATTTATTGCTGCTTGTTTCTTTTTATATTTGCACATTTTCTTTATGTTGTTTTTCATTGATTCTATTGTATTTTCTTCTACTGTGAATGCCTACAAGAAAATGCCTTAGTATTTAGTGACATACATACTTAATAAGTTTGAACTATACAAGTTATTAGTAAAAACACAATTGGAGCATTGTGTACAGTTTTGGTCACCATTATAGGAAAGACATCGTGAAGCTGGAGAGGTTGCAGATTTATGATGATGTTGCCTGAACTAAAGGGTCTGAATTGGATAGAGTGAGAGGTTCAGCCACTATGAGCCTTTATTCCTTGGGGTATTTTTACTCACCTCATTCCTGTCCTGCACTAACACAAGTATCCAATGCTTTTAGTTCAAGTAAATAGGTAAATTTTATAAAACAGACTTTCAGTGCATGTATAAACTACATAAATATCTTATACAATTTTCATCAATGCACCATAGAAACACTACCTACATGTTCTGCACATTACCGCATGAAACTGCAGTGTTGTGACAGAGCTCAGTACATCTCAGAAAGCAGCCTCCTGTATCTATACTTTTTGTTGACTTAGTAAAGCAGCTAGCAGAATAAAAAGCCTCACCCACCCTGGATATTCTCTCTTCTCATTGGGCAGATACAAATTTCTGAAAACACTCCCACCAGGCTCATGGACAGCTTCTGTCCCATCATTATCAGAGTCCTAAATGAAACTACCTTGTTAGATCTTGCACTTTGTTTACCCACACTGCATTTTCTGTCTTGATGAAGGGTCAAGGGTCTCAGCCCGAAACACCAACTGTTTACTCTTTTCCATAGATGCTGCCTGGCCTCCAGAGTTCCTCCAGCATTTTGTGTGTGTTGCTTTGGATTTCCAGCATCTGCAGATTCTCTTATGTTTGTGATTCGACTGCACTTTCTCTGTAACTTTTAATTTATTCTGAATTATGGCTCTTGTTCTACTTCAATGACTATATAATGATTTGATCTATATGAGCAGCAAGCACGACAAGCTTTTCACTGTTATCTTGGTGTATCTGACGATAATAAACCAACACCAAACCAATATATTTGTAATGGAGTCCATTCAGCCCATTGATTCTGTGTTGGCTTCCATGCATATGGTGGACACTGCCCAGCCCATCACATCCACCAAGGGTGCTGCCACAAAAAAAGCAGCATTCATCATCAAGGACTGCCATCATCCAGTCCATGCTCTCTTCTCATTGCTGCCATTGGGAAGGAGATACAGGAGCCTTTGGTCCCACACCAGCAGGTTCACCATCAATCACCTGAAGCAACATGGATAACTTGGGACACCTCAACTCTGCAGAACCGATGGATTCACTTTCAAGGATTCTACAACTCATGTTCTCAGAATTACTTTTTCAAAAATATTCAGTTTGTCTTCTTTTGCACCTTAGTTGTTTGTTAGTCTATGTGTGTCGTTTTTCATTGATTCTATTGTATTTCATTGTTTTATTGTGAACACCTGCAAGAAAATGAATCTCAAGGTAGTATATGATGACATATAGGTACATAGACAATACATTTACTTTAAACAAAAAGCAATCCCATTTGGAAGATGGTAGGGGAGGGAGGTTTGGCAGGAGGGCTCATTTCCAATGCACACCTCCAACACATCCTCTTCACAGATGCCCATCAATTCTCCTTGGATTTTCTTTTTTACCATTAATCTACCAACAAGTTTCTGGGATGTGGGAGAAAAACAGCACATTGTGAAGACATGCAAACCACAAACAGACAAGACGAAAGTTAGGGCTAAACCCAGGTCACTGAAGCCCTGATGTAGTAGCATTAGCTACTGTAGGGTACCATAAAAGCCGCCATACAGATGGATTTTAAATCTGTATGATAATGCTTTCAAGTTATTAACTTGCTCCATGAATTGTCCATCAGAAGTGTGACAGTCCATGGTTACAATCAACCTTTACAAGCATTGCAAAGTTAAAATGAACACATTTAAGAGCATCAGCAACTCTTCAATAACTTCCAGTGATAAAGTAACAATGTAACTAAATATTTTGATGCACTTTAATAAAACAGGTGTGCATGCATTTTCTCTCTGGAGTTGGAACAAAATTCAGTATGGCCCAAGGGCATTATGGCCAAGGAACTTGTGTACTCTAATCATTGGTGCACAATGAAAGATACTGTGCAGCCAATTGTAACACAGCAAGATCTTACAAATAACCATTGACAATCTATTTGTGTTAGCCAGCTTACTAAGAAAACACACCTGACATTGCCCAAAAGTACTTACCATACACTTGTTTCAATTAAGCAAACTATAAGGTTGCCAAATTGTCAGCAACACCAAACTAATCCATTGAAGCCTGCACAGGGAAGGGAAGGGAAGTGAATGAGCCAGAATGGGCCATCTTTATGAAGTCTGTGCACAAGTGCCAAAACAGATTTGAGCAAGTAGTACACAAGCTTCAACCTGTGACCCCCTTATAAACTTAGTGGCATGCAAAAGTTTGGGCACCCCGGTCAAAATTTCTGTTACTATGAATAGCTATGCGAGTAAAAGATGACTTGATTTCCAAAAGGCATAAAATTAAAGATGACACATTTCTTTAATATTATAAACAAGAAAACTTTTTTTTCCATCTTTTACAGTTTCAAAATAACAAAAAAGGAAAAGGGTCCGAAGCAAATGTTTGGGCACCCTGCATGGTCAGTACTTAGTAACACCCCCTTTGGCAAGTATCACAGCTTGTAAATGCTTTCTGTAGCCAGCTAAGAGTCTTTCAATTCTTGTTTGGGGGATTTTCGCCCGTTCTTCCTTGCAAGAGGCTTCTAATTCTGTGAGATTCTTGGGCCCTCTTGCATGCACTGCTCTTTTGAGGTCTATCCACAGATTTTCAATGATGTTTAAGTCGGGGGACTGTGAGGGCTATGACAAAACCTACAGCTTGCGCCTCTTGAGGTAATTCATTGTGGATTTTGAAGTGTGTTTAGGATCATTATCCTGCTGTAGAAGCCATCCTCTTTTCATCTTCAGCCTTTTTTTACAGACGGTGTGATGTTTGCTTCCAGAATTTGCTGGTATTTAATTGAATTCATTCTTCCCTCTACCAGTGAAATGCTCCCTGTGCTACTGGCTGCAACACAAGCCCAAAGCATGATCGATCCACCCCCGTGCTTAACAGTTGGAGAGGTGTTCTTTTCATAAAATTCTGCACCCTTTTTCTCCAAACATACCTTTGCTCACTGCATCCAAAAAGTTCTATTTTAACTTCGTCAGTCCACATGACTTGTTTCCAAAATGCATCAGGCTTGTTTAGATGTTCCCTTGCAAACTTCTGATGCTGAATTCTGTGGTGAGGATGCAGGAAAGGTTTTCTTCTGATGACTCTTCCATGAAGGTCATATTTGTGCAGGTGTCGCTGCACAGTAGAACAGCGCACCACCATTCCAGAGTCTGCTAAGTCTTCCTGAAGGTCTTTTTGCAGTCAAACGGGAGTTTTGATTTGCCTTCCTAGCAATTCTACGAGCAGTTCTCTCGGAAAGTTTTCTTGGTCTTGACCTCAACTTGACCTCCACCATTCCTGTTAACTGCCATTTCTTAATTACATTACAGACTGAGGAAATGACTACCTGAAAACGCTTTGCTATCTTCTTGTAGCCTTCTCCTGCTTTGTGTGTATCATTTATTTCAATTTTCAGAGTGCTAGGCAGCTGCTTAGAGGAGCCCATTGCTGTTGATTGTTGGGACAAGGTTTGAGGAGTTAGGGTACTCACAAAGCTTTGAAATTTGCATTACCTGGCCTTTCCTAACAATGACTGTGAACAGGTCATAGCCCTAACAAGCTAATTAAGGTCTGAGACCTTGGTAAAAGTTATCTGAGAGTTCAAATCTCTTCCGGTGCCCAAACTTTTGCATGGTACTCCTTTCCTTTCTTTCACTTTAAAATTGTACAAAACAAAAATAATGTACTAATCTTGCTTAAAATGTTGAAAAGAATGTTTCATCTTTACAGTTCATCTTCTACTCACTTAACTATTCACAGTAACAGAAATTTTGACCAGGGGTGTCCAAACTTTGGCATACCACTGTATACTGTGAGGCATGACCTCAGGCTTCAAACATATGAGGATCTTTCTTCCACTACTGTCAACTCCCACTTATACCACCACTGATACTGAACTGCCTTCTCAACGGTCATAAATATTTTGACACCAAAATCTTTGTGTGTCAACCTTGTTTACCCACGCCATAGCCTTTCTCCAAATAATCCACAAGCTCTACTGCTCTGAGCTCATGTCCCCTCTCCCAAGCTCTGGTCCCCATTCTGTCCACAATCTTGCGACCACTGTCACCAATTCACCCCGAGCATCACTCCTCACCCCATCAAGTTCCAGCTCCAGCCCTCACTCACTTCATGGCTTTGCAGTCGTTTTCACCAAACCCAATGAGACCCACACAGCCCCCCAAAAACCACTTTCTCCACATGTTCTTTCCCAACCTTACCCCACCATTCTCCCCACGTGGCCTGAATCCCAGAAACCCCACTCTTGGCACGTATCCAACCCTAAAATCAATCTTCATTCTCCCCATGTGACCCACTGCCAAGCAGGCTCCCCCACTCACCCCGCGTGATCCTCCAAAAAGCAGGCCTTTCCCACTCGCTCTGCGTGGCCCACCAACAGGCAGGCCCCCCCCCACTTTTTTTTTTACAAAACTATAAAAGTTTATTCACATCACAATTACACAAGGTACATACATTCAGTACTTACAAGACGGTGAGTGCACTCAGATTAAAATATGGTTACTACCATCCTCAGGGGGCCCACCACTCCCAAAAGTCCCCCATGTACTCATTGCGACCACATGCTCCCTCTCCCAGGACAGCTGGCGTGAACGTATCCTCAGAAAAGGGGCAGGTGGTCAGCCCAAGCAGCACCCTGCACTTTCCGCCGCCTAGACCCATGATTTGCCAACTTAGCCAGGCCCAGGAGCATGCCCACCAGGAGATCATCCTCAGGAACTGCCCCCTTCCAAACTAGGTGCCCATATATGAGGAGCACGGGACTAAAATGTAGCCAGAACCCAAGAGCAGCCCCTTCAGAAACTCAAACAGGGGCTACAACCTCTCACGTTCCGTGTAGCTTGGTATCCTGACTCCTGCCGTCCTCAAAATGGACAGGTAGACGGGGTGCAAACCTGCTCAAAATCTGTACTGCCCAATGCAACACCTTCCACCCTAAGTCCCCAGTGTACAGTAGAAGCACCCCTGCATAGAGTTCCATTGGAGACCCCCTCCACTGCGACGGTAACATAAACTCACCCCACGTAACCCACCCCCCACTCACCCCATTTCCCAACCTCAAGCAACTCTCCCCCACTCACCCTGTACCCCACAACGAAACAGACCCATCCCATTCCTAAACACGCTCAGTCACCCCGTGATCCTGTCCCCACTCTCCCATCACCTTGCCAACACAATCACCTTCACTCAGCTCTAAGCACCTCACTCCCCACGGCCGCGCCAACAAAGGCTCAGCAGCAAGCCTATAAGTAAACAATCGGAACCCCAAATCCGCTTCAGCAACCCGGGAACAACTCACCCTCCCAGGTCACATCGAACATGTCCGCGACCGACGCCATGTTGTACGCTACATCACGTGACCCGACGCCCCCACGCACAGTCATCCCGCCCCTTCACCTCCGTCGTCAAATAGGAGCTAGCTGATTTCCCAGCGAGCGGGCGGTTCAGGGACGGGGCTTCTGCGCAAGTTGGCGATCCTCGCATCTGATTGGCAAGTTACCACCACTATGTTAATCACTGAGGCAACGCAGCGTCTGCACACGTACGGCGTCCGTACGTCACCTGTCGTACACTGGTGTCCGCCGCCTCACCTTTATCCAGGACCTCACCTGTTCGCTCTCCAGTACACCTGTCCACCGTCTGCACCTGTATCCTTACTTCACCTGTCTAATCTCCAGGTAAAGCAGGGGTTTATCGTCTGTCCCTGTATCCCTCCTCTCAACTGCCCTTCACACCTGGCTTCTTTCAGCGCCTGTACCTCTCCCTTCACCTGACAACTCTCCTTATCTGCGCAACCCTAAGACTGAAGCTATAAGAGACTGCAGATTCTGAAATCTGGAGCTAAAACCAAACTGATGAAGGTACTCGACCGAAAACATCACTACATATAAGTAAGTGATAATAACCCTATTCTGTTTTTCCCCCTTTGCCTCCACAGATGCTGCTCGAGTTCCCCAGCCTTTGTTTTTTTTGTGTTTTTACATACCTTTCAGACAGCACTTGAAGCGCAATGCATTCGTCCCAGCCTTCACGTCACCCTGTCCTCTCTCCACACCTGCCCACCTTCTGCAGTGCTCCTATATGTAGCCATCCTAAAAAAAATACTACTGCACCATCTATCTTTTCACCCTCACTCCTCACTTCACTGTGGCCATCAGCTTTCCGCGTGAGTAAAACTGCACAAAAACAACATTAAACAATTAGACATTTATTGGAGTAGAAATAGAAATGGCAGTATGTAAGCAGAAATATCAACATTATAATCCAACGGAGGAGCCAGTGAGAGGTTTTAATTCCAAAGGCTGCCACTATCATTGTAAATCCCCTTCATGCCCTTCCATTTCTTCAGTACTCAAAACATGTCCTGTTATGGAAACTTTTGAGAAATTGATTACATGTTATAAAGAATATCTCATTTTAAGCCTTGATTCAGTTTCTCAAGTCAGAGGAAGATCATAAACCAATCAAACTTTGCTGTTAAAGGTTGATGATGCCACTAAAAGCATTTGATTGAATTACCTTGTGGAAACATGGTGCTTATTATTGCCTGCAGCAAGGTTGATGCAATGATGTGGGGCCAAACCCCTTTGCCTTTTCCATACAGAACTCCCAGAGATTTAACATGGGCTTAAGTTGCCTGATAAAGGCTTTAGATGCCACACTATGTGCTCTAAGAATCCTGACACGATAAAATTTCATTCCTAAAACAGCTATCTGTAGGAGGGCTAGGGCTTGTTACACAATTCAGAGCGGAGTGGATCTTTCAAAACAAAAGGATTTGCCTTTGTAAAGTTTCTCTCACAACAGTCAAAGTCCAGCCTCTGTTGGAACGTAGGAAACAGACTGCAAACAACAAGCCTGATGAACAGCAAAGAGCTGACTTATGATGGGGCAGTGTTACACTTGTTCTTTTCACTTCCAACTGAGAGAACAAATAGGACCTCAGTTCAATGTCTCTAAGAGCAGTGGAAGAAGCGGCTTTAAATATCCTTAATGTGGATGGATTCTTGATAAGTAAGGGCTGAGCTTTTATCAGGGAGAGGTTGGAATATGGAATTGTGATTACAATCCGATCTTATTAGTCAACAAAACTGAGAGGCCTAATCTTGCTACTGATTGGTATGTTGATGTATTATATCCAAAAACCAATCTGCAATGCTCCTGCAGTACAGGCGGTGTCAATCTGTAGAATTTGCAGCAGAGAGATGTGAACACAGTCTATCAAAAAAAGAGCCTCCTCTCCATATCTACACATTCCAATGCCATGAGAAAATAGCCGACATAATCAAAGACCCATCTGTTGTCTATTTAATATTTCAGTAATATTTGAGCAATATGCTAAATATTTTGTTTAATTAAGTGTTCTTTGTGTTTTAAATAATTCATTACGGGTTATATGTAAAAATAAATGAATTGAATATGCTATCATGAGATACATGCACACCTTGCTTAATGTAAACATGAAGTTAGACTCGCATTTTGGACTCCTTTGTTTTCATTTCAATTATTTTTTATGTCAAACATTCTCTTCTTCCAGCCAGCTACAGAAATCGATTTTAACCGACATTTCGATGGAAAACTTTTCCATGTTCATCAGGGATGATGCCTAGGCATGTCTAGCCCATGGTATTTATACCCCCATCGTCTGTCCCTCCTGATTAGTTAGTCCTCATCCAATCAGGCTTCCACTGTCCCACCTTGTTTATAATCGAATTCTAGTTCTTACTTAGAGCAAGATCTTCATCTTTGTTAAAATTCATTTTATCTAGTTTTATTTCAATAGCCTCCTTCACCAGGTGGTCCCAAAAGCCATTGGCATGGTGCAGTAGTTTTGTGCTGTCAAAGTCAATCCTATGGCCATTGCAAATGCAATGTTCTGCTACTGCTGATTTTTCTGGGTAAACCAAACGATTACACATCCTGTGCTCCTTGGTGTGGGTTTCCACCGTGCATCCCATTGGCCGATATACACTGCTCCACATTCACGGGGAATTCTGAAACGCCAGCCGTCCTGAGTCCCAGGTCACCTTTGACTGCATTAACTGCGATTTGAGCTTCCTTACAGGTTTGTGGATGGTATTAATCAACGGTAATCCTTCCAGAAACAGTGGAAATATAGGGAAGACTGATGTAAGTGATGGGTTCCTGGTTTTTCTGTCAGCCCTTTTAAGGGTCCAATTGATTTCCTTCACTTGTAACCATTCTGTAGGAACAGCCAGATGGGATGCATGGTGGAAACCCACATCAAGGAGCACAGGAGGTGTATTCATTTGGGTTACCCAGAGAAATCGGCAGTAGCAGAATATTGCATTACAATGGCCATGGGATTGATTTCGACAGCACAAAACTACTGTGTTGCACCAATGACTTTTGGGACCGACTGGTGAAAGAAGCCTTTAAAATAAAACTAGAGGAAAAGAATTTCAACATAGACAAAGGTCTCACTCTTAAGTAAGACCTGGAATTCGATTGTAAACAAGATAAGACATCGGAAACCTGATTGGATGAAGACTAACCAATCAGGAGGGAGGGACAATGGGGCTATAAATGCCATGGACTAGACATGCCCAGGCATCATCCCTGATAAAGATGCCAGAGTTTGTCATTGAAACATCAGTTAAAATCAATACCTGTACCCGGCTAGAAGCCCAAGAAGAGTTTATTTGTCATACATGCCAGGAAAGCACTAGATCCTTTTCTAATCTTTATGCTTTGGAGTTACAAAACATAACATCATGCACCCTGGACATTCTCTCTTCCCCCATATTCCACCAGGTAGAAGACACAAAACCTTGAAAACATGCACCATCAGGATGAAGGACAGCATCTATCCTGTTGTTATAAGACTCTTCAACGGATCTCTTGTATAATGAAGATGAACGCTTGAGATCCCAATCTCTCTCAAGGGTTAGATGGTTCCTTTTGAGTTGGGTGTTCATGGGTTCAAACCCCACTGCAGGCATGCAGTGCAGGAGATACTCAGCACTGTCTTTCAGGTGCTTCATTAAACCAAGGCCCTCTCTGCCCTCAGAGTTAAAAATCACATGGGTCTGTTCTGCAGAGCAGGGGCTCTCTTGCTGTTGAAACCACGTTTATACCTCTAACAACATTGCTGGGCAGATAACATGGTCAATTCACATTGCTGTCAGTAGGGCAGGTAGAATGTAAAATTAATTCAAAGCCAAAGTTTGAGTTTATTGTCATATGCACATGTGCATATAAGTACAGAAGTAATGAAAAACTTACTTGAAGCAGACACAGAGCATCATATAAGCAGTATACATATGAAAAACATAAATTAAACAATTTATTTAAGAAAGAACACAATCATAATATTTAAAAGTCCATTTTAGTGCAAAATAATCACAGCAATCAAATTTGTTATAAACTAGTGATTAGGACTCTGCAGGTTGATTCAAGAACCAAATAGTTGGAGAAATGTAGCTGGTCTTGAACCACAGAAATAGCTGTGGAATTTCTGGATTTTATATCAATTAACAAATCATAGCTGCAAGAAGATGGTATAGTCCAGATGGTGGGGATGTTCGATGATGGATGATACCTCCTTTAGATACAACGGATGGTGGGGAAGGATGTGCCCATGATGGGCAGAGTCCACTGCTTGCTATAGCTTCTCATATTCCTGTGCATTTGAATTGTCTTACCAGACCATGATATAATTCATCAAGATTTTCAACAGTATATTAGTAGAAGCTTGTTAGAGTGTTCAGTGACAAGCCAGATCTGCTTAATTTATTTGGAAAGTAAAGACTTTGGCACACTTTGCTTATGATTGCATCTATATGCAGGGCCTAGGTAGGACAGGCTACCCAAAATGTTAATGCACACTCTCAGTCACCGGACAGCCTTGATTCATCTCTGGAAAGCAAGTTAGCTAGTTCAATGCTCAGGAGAAGTGTTACACTATTTTTCACTATTACACTATTGTCAGTAACCATAGAACAGGCCAACAAAGGAAAAGAACAGAGAGAGAAATGGAAAATAGGAAAAGGAAAAGGCTACTTGTCCTGCTTCCCATTCTATATGATCCGTTATCAAAGCTATGCAGCAAATTAAACACCTTCTAAAAAATCACCAAAGATGGAAAGTTCCTTCAGAGTTTTCAGTGAGATTTTACTTGTGAAAAGACATTGCTGTTTCAAGGGCAAATAAAAGAGTGCTTGAATGTCTTTCCACCATGTGCTTCAAATTGAAATCTAAATTAATATATGCAGGAAATGATTTTTTTAAAAAAACAGCTTATGTACAGAATGTGATATTCATATACAATTAACTGTGTACAAAATGAACTGTGCCTCTGGAGACTAGAACAACCACATTCCTGCCCTCTCCCCATACCCTTGATGCCCTGTGTGTCCTTTTAAATGTATTCAACATTTTCAACTCCACGGCTGCCTCAGATGGAGAGTTCTGCCTGTTCACCAACCTTGAGTGAAGAAACTTAACTCATCCCAGCCCGAAATCTCTTGGTGCCATATTCTGAGACTGTGCCTCTTTGTTCTAAATACACCAGCCTGGAGAAAAATTCCCCTTGCATCCAGACTATTGAACCCTGTCAGAATTGTGTACCATTCCATGAGACCTCTTCTCATTTTCCTAAACTCCAGTAGATCCAGGCCCAATCTGTTCAAACTCCTCTCATTCATAGGCCACCATGATGCTATTATAGATCAGGTCATTCAAGAGTTCAAAGTTCAATTCTGACGCCATTCTGTAAGGAGTTTTTGTACGTACTCCTCATGGAATGTGTAGGCTTTCTCTGGGTCCTTCGGTTTCCTCCCACTGTCCAAAGACATTGTAAGTTGTCCCGTGATTGGGTTAGGATTAATCGGCTTTGTCGGGGGTTGCTCAAAGGGCTAGATAATAGGTACCGTGGTCCGTCATCCCAATTGACTTCTGTGGCACTCCCTTTTTGACAAGTAGATCAGGGAGGGAGGCAAGGTGAGGTGGGAAAGATGGGTAAATAAGAACACTAAAATAGCAGATAGTACTCCAGTTGTACAATTATGAAGACCCTGTATCACTGTGGCACGTCATCCCTGCTCCTATACTCAGAAACTGCAGTGAAGATAAACATACCATCTGCTAATGTAACTCCTCACTTCATGTCTGCTCCCAGCAACTGTTGTAGAAGAACATGTAGGTCCCTTCTACATTAACAGCTTTAAATGTAGTACCACTTAAATACTACGTCACTTTTTATTATTCTAAATAAAACTTTATATTTGGCTAAATTGTATTGCATCTGCCTACTCAAAGGTTCATTTTATTGTCAAAGTATAATACAACTCTGATATTTGTCTACACGAGATAGCCATTAAATACAGAATGGCCATGGGCGTTGATGAAAGAAAAGACATCAACTCCCCCCACCGGCGTGAAAAAAAGAAACAAAACTCGCAGACCCCTAATTCCCCATCGCCCGCAGCAAAAAACAGCCACAAAAGCATCAACAATCCTCGACGCATAACAATCCCTAACCCCCCTCACTCGCAGAAAAGAGCAGTAACAGTAGCACCAAATCCCCAACCTACTCCCCTCTTACACACAAAAAAATAACAGGTCACCCACCCGCCAATCAACCACAAGAAAGAAAACACTGAAAAGCTGAAGGAAACCAATATAATGTACAGTCCAATAATCACATAAATTTCAGAATATGAGGAACGCCTTTTCGTTGCATAGGAGGAGAGCAGCCGCACAAACTCAGGCCTTTCGTAAAGAGTGATTGCCAGTCCAGGTCCTCACACCTCCGATATGGGGCCGAATGCCGCCCACCTGGAGCCAAACCGGACTCAGACGCGCTAATCTGACTGCTGACTATCTCACACAAAGCCACCCCTGACCCCCTCCACATTCACCTCAATGCTTCAATCTTCCTCACCTCTTCAAGATGGAGTCATTCATGACCCCACACCTCATCTTTGGTCTTTTCCAAAGTCAGCTTGTGTTCTTGGATCTTTCCGGACTCCCGTCTCTGATCTCCACGGGGCAGCTGTCCAGACACAGCACAGCGCTGGGTCCTTCAATCAAGATGCGAGCTGTATGTCACAGGCTCCAGCACAAACAAGACAAAAAGAACAAGCAGAGGCATAGAAAAAGTGAAATAATTGAAAAGTTTTGCTATCTGGAAGATGTCACCCATGGAATTGTTGTTCGCTGGCACCATCTTGACTGGAAACAACTTGTATAAATCAACTTGAAGCATCTTAGCATTATATGCACAACTCACAAATTCCTCCAGATCCATATCATTTGCAACATTTTAAATATTACAGTACATCACTTCCCTATGAAAATGAATAGACAGTCAACATTTCAGCCAAAGCGCTTCTTCGGGACTGGAAAGGAAGGGGGAAGATGCTAGAATAAGAAGATGGGGGGGGGGAAGAAGAGCAAGCTGGAATGTGATAGCCGAACCCAGGTGAGGGGGAAAGTAGATGGGTGGGGGAGGAGAGGTTAAGTGACAAGCATAGATGTGATGGGTGGAAAAGATGAAGAGCTGAAGAGGAAGGAATCTGATAGGAGAGGAGATTGGATCATGGGGGAAAAGGAAGGAAGTGGAGCACCAGTAGAGGGTGATAGACAGGTGAGAAATGAAGGTATAAGAGGGGGGTCAGAGGCCATGGAGCGACTTGTTGAAATGGGAATGGGGAGTGGAACTAAATGGTTGGCCAACGCTAAATCCTCCCCATCCTGGACAAAGCAAACAAGGTGGTTCCTCAATCTATATTTCATCTCACTAATACAGAGGCCTCACCAGGAACACCAGAAAGAGTAGAAGACCCTGAGTGACTTGCAGGTGAAATGTTGCCTCACCTGGAAGGACTGTTTGGGGAATCTGCCCATTCCCCTCCTCCCTCACCACCATTTAAGGTCCCAAACAGTGCCCAATAGAAACTACTTAATCTTTGCTACATTTCAAACCCCTTGATGATTTGAAACTCCTCTGTTAGGCACAGTTCCAGCTTGTGCAGTCCATCATAAAATAAAGCCCATCATCAATGAGGGAATTCACATGAGACAACTCTCTCACTAAAGCTACAGGGCACAAATGTGCTTACCATATTGGCAGGTGTATGCGATCTTGATGTTATCTCAGTGCCTCTTCATGTAGTACTCCATGACAAAGTTTAGAAAAAGGAATTGTCATGAACAGCAGGATTTAAAGGATGTATGGAATGTGCAGGGAGAGTTAGCGCCTCTGGGGAAGGGACCTGTTGTGTCCAGCTGGGACAGCTTCCTCATCTTTGGACCCTCTGGACACTCAGCTCTATCCTGTGGCTCCAAGTAGTGGTTTGAATATGACAGTGACCACACCCCGATACACTACTTTGACAGGTGGGTTAAACCATTTGAGGGTAATTGCTGGGCCTCATACCCCGATGAGATTTGCCATAGCACCTTCAGTCCTGCTCTAATATAAATGTCCTCCATTTTTACCACAATGAGGCCATGCTTAGGGTGAAGGAACAACACCTCATATTTTATCCAGGTAGCCTGATGACATGAACATCCATTTCTCCATTGGGTAAAAAAAAATCCCTCCTCCTATTCTCTTCTTCTATTTCCGAAGCTGGTCTCTTACCTCTTCTTCTCACTTCCCCCTTCACTTGTCCAGAATGTGTGGATATGACATCAGGAGATGGAATCCAGGACTGACAGTCGAGGGCTATGCTGGACTCCAGGTGAATTGGAATTGATATTGGTGTATTTTTCTGACATGTACCGAGATACGGTAAAAAGTTTTTATCTCCATGCTGTCCAGACAGATCAACAACTCCAGAGAAAAACACACAAAATGCTGGAGCAACTCAGCAAGTCAGGCACCATCTATGAAAATGAATAAACATGCTACATAGGCTTACATACAACATTTTGGACCAGAAGAAATGGTCCAGAAGAGATTTATGGAATCTATTGTTACTATGTTTCTTAACAACTAATACCATTACTTAGCCTAATAGATTAGAATTACCACTGTACATAATTATCTATTTAAGTGTCTAATTTCCTTTTATATCATCTCAATGTGTACTTAAGAATGTATAATTAATTATAGTTTTATATATATAAAAAATGGAAAAGGTTGTAAGTGTGGAAAAAGTACATGACACTTGTGAATTCCTTATCCAAGTAAAAATAAAATTTAAAAAAAAGAAAATGAATAAACAGTTGATGTTTCAGGCTGCGGCCCTTCTTCAGGACCAGATAGGAAGGGGAGAGACACCATAATAAAAAGCGAGGGCCAAGGGAAGGAGGGCAAGCTGGAAAGTGATAGGTGAAGCCTGGTAGGTTAGAGAAGTAAAGGGCTGGAGAGGAAGGAATCTGATAGGAAAGGAGAGTGGACCATAGGAGAAAGAGAAGAAGAAGGGGCACCAGGGGGAAGTGAGAAGAAGAGGTAAGAGACCGGCTTCAGAAATAAAAGAAGAGAATAGGAGGAGGGATTTTTTTTACCAGATGGAGAAATAGATGTTCATGTCATCAGGCTACCTAGACAAAATATGAGGTGTTGTTCCTTCACCCTAAGCATGGCCTCATTGTGGTAAAAGTGGAGGCCATGTACCAACATGTTGGAATGGGAATGAGACTAAGAACTACATTTTTTAACCAAAATAAAATTTATTCATACTAAAAATTATTTACAAGAATAAACCATTCAATGCCTTTTCATTCCTTCCTCACATGGTCAATGCTTTCCGTACTGTTCTGTTTTACATTCATACACATTAATAGTACTGCTGGCACTGATGTGGCACTCTGAGGTGGTATACTAACCACTACAATAATTGAGAGGCTCACTGTACAGTAGGAGAATAACCCCTACACTGTGCTCCTTCCCACTGAGCCCAAATGGTGGCCGCACCAAGCTTCAATGTGTCCCTCATCACATACTCCAGCAGACCAGAATGCGGCAGTCGGCAGCATTCTTCAATGGATATCTTGATGTGCCGGTAGACCAGAGAGTAGCTTTCACCAAGATGATGATCTGCCAGCAGCACTTGACATTTTTTTCCTAGTGCATCCCTAGGAATCGCCCTCTGTTATGCAACTGCTCAGGATGAAATGCAACACAGGCCCTTTTGTCTGTCTCCAGACCTCTTCGCAAACCCATATTCTGCATAGAGGTGAGCTACAGTGTCTTCCCCACGACGGTCATCCTGCAGACCACAGCACTAGTAGAGAGGACCAAGAAGGTATGGGCAAGGGAGGCACAGGAGCGCTTATAGGACTGCTTTCAGTCAGTGGACTGGACAGTAGGCAAGGATCCATCTTCGAGTCTGAATGAATATGCCACAGTTATCACTGACTTCATTAAAACCTCTGTGGTTGAATGCATGCCTATGAGAACATACTGTACGTACCTGAATTAAGAGCCATGAATGAACCAGAGGAGTCATCGTCTGCTGAGGGCTGGATCTATGGCATTCAACTTCTGGTGATCCAGAAGGCCACGTACGACTTACAGAGGACTAACTCAAGAGCAAAAGAACAATTCCGATTGAGGTTAGAGGCGGAATTGGATGCATGTCAACTCTGGCAGGGTTTGCAGAACATTACATCCTACAAAGTGAAACCTAACATCATGAATGACTGTGAAGCTTCACTCCCAGATGAGTTCAACGTCTCTTATGCTCACTTTGAAAAGGAGAATAAAATTATAGCTATGTGGATACCAACGGTATCCTGTGATCTCTGTCATGGAGGCTGACCTGTTTCAAGAGAGTGAACCCTCGCAAGGTGACAGGCCTCAATGGTGTACCTGGTGGGGCTCTGAAAACCTGTACCAGCCAACTGGCTAGTGTGTTCAAAGACATTATCAATCTCTCATTGCTACAGTTGGAAGTTCTCACCTGTACTACAAAAGGGAAACAATTATACCAGTGCCCAAGAAGAGCAGTGTGAGTTGCCTTAATGACTACATCTACAGTGATGAAGTTGGTTATGGGTTATTAGAATAACCAGGTCTCAGCAAGGACCTGGACCGTTGCAATTTGCCTATCACCACAATAGGTGTACAGTGGATGCAATCTCATTGGCTCTTCATCCAGCCTTGGATCACCTGGAAAATACTAATACTTCTGTCAGGCTGCTATTTATTGACTACATCTCAATGTTTGTAGCTGTTTGCATGCGACGCGGCCACACCCCGGGCAATGGCTTCGACAAGCCGGCTAAACCAGGTGAGCGTAGTTGACGGGTCTCAAACCCTCATGTGAAGACAGACTCTGGCGGATTGAGCAGACGAGACCAATGGAAGGTCCAATAGTGAAGAAGGCGGTCTCTGCAAGCGTCGTGGAATGTGTAGAGCAGGACAAGACACAGAAGACGTCGTGGTCATCCACTGCACCTGGTCCCATCTCCAGTCGTCTCGACTCTGTCTTGCCACTGGATCCAGATGGGAACTGGGAAGAGAGAGTGAGACTGACGCTGCGTAACTTTCCCTCACTTAAATGCATATCACGTGCCAGTCTCGACACCGTCATAATGGTGTTGAGGTCCTCATCAACGTTGACGACGGACGAACACACATCTCAATGTTTAACACAATCATTCTCACAGTTTTGATCAAAAAGCTCCAAAACCTGGGCCTCTATACAACCATTGTAGGCTGAATCTCAGATGGTAAGGAGAGGGCATACAGAAGTGAGATATAACAGCTGGTAGAGTGGCGTCGCAACAACAGCCTTGCACTCAACTTCTGTAAGACCAAAGAATTGATAGTGGACTTCAGAAAGGGTAAGGCGAGGAAACACATACCAGTCCTCATAGAGATCAGAAGTGGAAAGGGTGATCAGTCTCAAGTTCCTGGGTGTCAATATCTCTGAGGATCTATCCTGGGCCCAACATATTGATGCAGTTACAAAGAAGGCACGACAGCAGCTGTAACTCATTAGGAATTTGAGGAGATTTGGTTTGTCACTAAAGACACTCGCAAATTTCTACTCATGTACCATGGAGAGCATTCTAACAGGCTGCATCACCATCCAGTATGGGTGGGGGCACTGAACAGGATCAAAATAAGCTGCAGAAAGTTGTAAACTCAGTCAGCTCTATCATGGGCACTAGCATCCCCAGCATCCAGGACATCTTCAAGGAGCGATGCCTCAAAAACACAGCATCCATCATTAAGGACCCCCATCACCTAAGACTTGCCTTCTTTTCATTGCTACCATCAGGGAGAAGTTACAGGAGCCTGAAGGCATACACTTAACGATTCAGGAATAGCTTCTTCCCCTCTGCCATCAGATTTCTGAATGGACATTGAACCCATGAACACTACCTCTCTAGTCTTGTTGCACTACTTATTCAATTTAACTTTTTTAATATGTATATACATTTTACTGAAATTTAAAGTTTGTTTTATTATTATGTGTTGCAATGTAACCCTGCATAACAACAAATTTCATGACATATGCCAGTGATATTAAACCTGATTCTGATTCTGATTCTGATACAGACTGGCAAAGAAGGATCTAAAGATCCTAATGTAGATAGATAGATACTTTATTGAGCCGAAAGTAAATTACAGTGTCACAGTAATACAGTGCACAGATATACAAATATTAGAAGAGAAGTAAGAAAGAATATAAAAATAAGTTACCTCTAACAGTCTAATGGGGGGGGGTCATCACTTCTCTGGCTATGTTATCTCATTATAGAGCCATTATAGGGGTATATGGGGTGTCAGGGAAGGGTGGCACCTCTGGTGGGGGAACATGTCGCGTCCTTTTCAGGGTGGTTAGTCCATCTTTGGTCCCCACCTGGCACTCAGCTCTCACCTGTGGCTCCTCGTAGCTGTTTGCATGTGACAGCGGCCACACCCCAGGCAACGGCTTCGACAAGCCGGCTAAACCAGGTGAGGATAGCCGACGGGTCTCAAACCCTCGATGAGATAGGGAGTTGTCTATCCCAGCATGCGAAGACAGACTCCGGCGGATTGAGTGGACGAGACCAATGGAAGGTCCAACGGTCAAGAAGGCGGTCTCTGCAAGCGTCATGGAACGTGTAGAGCAGGACAAGACACAGAAGACGTCCTGGTCATCCACTGCGCCTAGTCTCATCTCCAGCTGTCTAGACTCTGTCTTGCCACTGGACCCAGATGGGAATTGGGAAGAAAGAGTGAGGCTGACGTTGCGCAACTCTTCCTCACTTAAATCCAAATCACGCGATAGTCTTGACACCATCATTATGGTGTCGAGGTCCTCATCGACGTCAACGATGGACGAACAACATGGAGCCTAATGGCTGAGAGTGAGAATGACCTCGCTTTATACTCTTTGGAGCAGCACAGTTGTCTTAGTCCATTATTACTAAAAGTGCTCCTCTGCTGAGTCAAGATGGCATGCAGAGGGTGAGAAGCATTGTCCAGAATTGCCAGAATTTTCAGCAGGGTTCTTTGTTCTACCACAGCATCCACCGTGTCCATTTTGATTCCTATAACAGAGCCAACTTTTCTAATCAGTTTATTGAGCCTGTTGGCATCACCTGTGCTGATGCCATTTTCCCAGCACACCACCACATAGAAGATCATACTGGTGACAACAGAGTGGTAGAACATGTGAAGGAGATGCCTGCACACTCCAAAGGACCTCAGTCTCCTCAGGAAGTAGGGGCAACTCTGGCCCTTCTTGTACACATCATCTGTGTTGGTGCTCCACTCAAGTCTGTCATCCAGGTGCACCCCCAGGTACTTGCAGGTTCTCACCACATCCACGTTCTCACCAACAATAGTTACAGGGAGCAGTGCAGGCTTAGTCTGCCTAAAGTCCATCACCATCCTATTTGTCTTAATGAGGCTGAGCTGCAGATGATTCAGCTTGCACCATTTGACAAAGTCCTAAACCAGGGCCCTGTATGTATCCTCCTGTCCTCCCTTTATACACCCAACTATTGCTGAGTCATCAGAGAATTTCTGCAGATGACAAGCCCGAGGTATACCAGGTAAACAAGAAGGGAGCCAATACAGTCCCCTGTGGGGCCCCAGTGCTACTTATAGCTATGTCTGACACACAGCTCTGAAGCTGCACAAACTGGGCTGCCAGTCAAATAGTCCATTATCCAGGATACAATGGAAGCGGCAAACTGCATTAAATGGAGCTTTTCCCCCAGCAATGAGGACTGTATGGTATCAAAGGCACTTGAGAAATCAAAAAATATGATCCTTATAGTGCTACCCTGCTTATCTAATTGGAATAGCCTCTGTTCAGCAGGTAGATGACAGCATCATCAACTCCAATGTGCTCCTGGTAAACAAACTGCAGGGGATTGAGGGCTAATTTGACCAGGGGTCGGAGGTGAGCCAGGAACAACCCCTCTAGGGTCTTCATGATGTGTGAGGTCAGGACCAATGGATGGTAGTCATTCAAATCTTACAGTTGGCCCTTCTTTTTGTTCGTATGTCCATCTGTGAGGGTGCGACTGAGCTGCTTACTTCCTTAATGTTGTGGATCATAGAGCTCCTCCTGTGAATCTTGGAAGAAGAAATGTGAACACGTCTCATTCTGTTCTACAGTGTGGACCCTGATCGGAAGATGATCTTGGAGGATTTGGCAGTGAAGTGCTGGGCTTGTTGGCTTTTCACTTCTCGTAACTTCTCCCTCACATCCACCCCCTTTGACTGCTGAAGGAGAATTTGCTGCAACTGTCTGTATTTTACACAGTTTCCTCTGACCCTACCTTGCTTTAGAACATAGAACATAGAATAGTACAGCACAGTACAGGCCCTTCAGCCCATAATGTTGTGCTGACCCTCAAACCCTGCCTCCCATATAACCCCACACCTTAAATTCCTCCATATACCTGTCTAGTAGTCTCTTAAATTTCACTAGTGTATCTGCCTCACAGGCAGTGCGTTCCACGCACCAACCACTCTCTGAGTGAAAAACCTTCCGCTAATATCTCCCTTGAACTTTCCACCCCTTACCTTAAAGGCATGTCCTCTTGTATTGAGCAGTGGTGCCCTGGGGAAGAGGCGCTGGCTATCCACTCTATCTATTCCTCTTATTATCTTGTACACCTCTATCATGTCTCCTCTCATCCTCCTTCTCTCCAAAGAGTAAAGCCCTAGCTCCCTTAATCTCTGATCATAATGCATACTCTCTAAACCAGGCAGCATCCTGGTAAATCTCCTCTGTACCCTTTCCATGCTTCCACGTCCTTCCTATAGTGAGGTAACTAGAACTGGACACAGTACTCCAAGTGTGGCCTAACCAGAGTTTTATAGAGCTGCATCATTACATCGCGACTGTTAAACTCTATCCCTCGACTTATGAAAGCTAACACCCCATAAGCTTTCTTAACTACCCTATCCACCTGTGAGGCAACTTTCAGGGATCTGTGGACATGTATCCCGAGATCCCTCTGCTCCTCCGCACTACCAAGTATCCTGCCATTTACTTTGTACTCTGCCTTGGAGTTTGTCCTTCCAAAGTGTGCCACCTCACACTTCTTCGGTTTGAACTCCATCTGCCACTTCTCAGCCCACTTCTGCATCCTATCAATGTCTCTCTGCAATCTTCGACAATCCTCTACACTATCTACACCACCACCAACCTTTGTGTCGTCTGCAAATTTGCCAACCCAGCCTTCTACCCCCACATCCAGGTCATGAATAAAAATCACGAAAAGAAGAGGTCCCAGAACAGATCCTTGTGGGACACCACTAGTCACAATCCTCCAATCTGAATGTACTCCCTCCATCACGACCCTCTGCCTTCTGCAGGCAAGCCAATTCTGAATCCACCTGGCCAAACTTCCCTGGATCCCATGCCTTCTGACTTTCTGAATAAGCCTGCCATGTGGAACCTTGTCAAATGCCTTACTAAAATCCATATAAATCACATCCACTGCACTACCCTCATCTATATACCTGGTCACCTCCTCAAAGAACTCTTATCGGGCTTGTTAGACACCTTGCTTTCTGAACTCTTTTGTGGAGTAAGAACCTCTTAATGTTCTCCTTGGTCACCTCCCACCAGTGAACGGGGGAAAAGGTTGGCCACCGGGAAATTCTGCTTTTGGTGGACAGAGTGGAGGCACTTGACAAAGTGGTCCCCCAATTTACATCAAGTCTCACCAATGTAGAGGAGGCCGCATTGAGATCACCAGATACAATAGACGACCCCAACAGATTTGCAGGTGAAGTGTTGCCTCACCAGAAGGACTGATTAGGGTCCTGAATGGAAGTAGGGGAGGAGGTAGGTGGGCAAGTGTAGTATTTCTGTCGCTTGCAGGGATATGTGCCAGGTAAAAATGTGTTTGGTGGTAGGATGCCATTGAAGTGGTTGGTTAGTTGATGAAGAAGATCCTGAGAGGCAGGATTTATGAACATTTGGAGAGGCATAATATGATTAGGAATAGTCAGCATGGCTTTGTCAAAGGCAGGTCGTGCCTTACGAGTCTGATTGAATTTTTTGAGGATGTGACTAAACACATTGATGAAGGTAGAGCTGTAGATGTAGTGTATATGGATTTTAGCAAGGCATTTGATAAGGTACCCCATGCAAGGCTTATTGAGAAAGTAAGGAGGCATGGGATCCAAGGGGACATTGCTTTGTGGATCCAAAACTGGCTTGCCCACAGAAGGCAAAGAGTGGTTGTAGATGGGTCATATCCTGCATGGAGGCTGGTGACTAGTGGTGTGCCTCAGGGATCTGTTCTGAGACCCCTTGGCAAATGGAGTTCAACCCAGGTAAGTGTGAGGTGGTTCATTTTGGTAGGTCAAATATGATGGCAGAATATAGTATTAATGGTAAGATGTTTGGCAGTGCGGAGGATATGAGTGATCTTGGGGTCCAAGTCCATAGGACACTCAAAGCTGCTATGCAGGTTGACTCTGTGGTTAAGAAGGCATACTGTGCATTGGCCTTCATCAATCGTGGTATTGAGATTAAGAGCCGAGAGGTAATGTTGCAGCTATATAGGACCCTGGTCAGACCCCACTTGGAGTACTGTGCTCAATTCTGGTCGCCTCACTACAGGAAGGACGTGGAAACCATAGAAAGGGTGTAGAGGAGAGTTACAAGGATGTTGCCTGGATTGGGGAGCATGCCTAATGGGAATAGGTTGAGTGAACCCAGCCTTTTCTCCTTGGAGTGACGGAGGATGAGAGGTGACCTGATAGAGGTATATAAGATGAAGAGAGGCATTGATTGTGTGGATAGTCAGAGGCTTTTTCCTCAGAACTGAAATGGCTAGCATGAGAGGGCATATTTTTAAGGTGCTTGGAAGCAGGTACAGAGGAGATGTCGGGGGTAAGTTTTTTACGTGGAGAGTGGTGAGTGCATGGAATGGGCTGCCAGCAACAGTGGTGGAGGCGGAGATGATGGGGTCTTTTAAGATATTCCTGGATAGGTACATGGAGCTTAGAAAAATATAGTGCTATGGGTAAGTCTAAGTAGTTCTAAGGTAAGAACATGTTCGGCACAGCTTTGTGGGCCGAAGGGCCTGTTTTGTGCTGTAGGTTTTCTACATTTCTATGAGTGAGATTAATGGGGAGGAACAAATGGAGAAGGGAATCATGGAGGGAGTGATCCATGCAGAAAGTGGTGTGGGGGGCGGGGGGGGGAAGTAAAAATGTGTTTGGTGGCAGGATCCCGTTGAAGATGGTGGAATTTACAGAGGATGATGTATTGGATGTAGATGCTCATAGTGTGATAAGTGATTGAAAGAGGAACTCTTTCCCTGTTAAGGCAGCAGGAAGATGTTGTGAGCACAGATGTCTGGGAAGTGGAGGAGATGCAGGTGAGGGCAGCATCAATGGTAGAGAAAGGGAAATGCTGTTCTTTGAAGAAGCAGGTATCACCAATGTCCTGAAAAGGAAAATCCCATCCTGCAAACAGAGGCAGTGGAGATGAAGGAACCTTGAAAATGGAATAGCTGTTTTGCAGGAGACAGGGTGGGAAAAGATAACGTCACGATAACCATGGGAATCGGTAGGTTCATACAAGATGTCAGTTGACAGTTTGTCTCCAGAGATGGACACAGAGAGATTGATAAAGGGGATGGAGCTGTCAGAAATGGAGCAAATGAATTTAAGTGAAGGGTGGAAGTTGGAGGCAAAGTTGATGAAATTGATGAGCTCAGCATGGGTCCATGAAGCAGCACCAATGCAGTTGTCAATGTCACACAGGAAGAGTTGGGGAGCATTACCAGTGAAGGCTTGGACTATTCTATGTAGCCAATGAAAAGGCAGGCATACTGAGTGCCCAAGGCTGCCCCTTGAGCCTGGAGAAAGTGTCAGGAGCCGAAGGAGAGATTGTTGAGGGTGAGGATCAGTTCTGCCAGATGGAGGAGGGTGGTAGTGGATGGGCACTGGCTGGGTCTTGTTGAAAAAGAAGTGGAGAGTTTTAAGGCCTTCTTCATGGAGAATAGAAGTGTATGGGCACAGGACATCTATGACGATAATGAGGCAATCAAGGCCAGGGAATTGAAAGTTGTTGAGGAAATCGAGAGAATGTGAAGTGTTGCAGATGTTGGTAGGAAGGGAGTGAACCAAGAGTGGAAGAGTGCAGTCGAGGTATGCAGACAGAATATAGTGTTGCAGTTATAGGGGAAGTGTAGTGCAGGTAGGCAAATAAAGTCCCAGGACCATGATGAGGAAATCTAGGAGATCAGGAGTTCATCTTGTCACAGTGGCGGGGCATTGGGAGCAAGGGTGGACCCCAATGCAAGACACATCTTGTGAGGCTACTTATATTTAGTTTATTGTTCGATACCAGGAGAGCAAGGCAGGAGCAGGAGTCGCGAACTGGACAAGGACTCAGGACTACGACTAGGCTGGGACTAAGGGTCCGGGCTTGGACTCGGAATCAGCTCCCAGAACTAGAGGAGACATGAAGAGGCTAGAGTATGGACTCCGAGCCAGAGACTGGGCAAGGATCCAGTACCTGGGTCTTGCCTCGGGCTCAGACCCCAGGACCAGGCAAGGACATGACATGGGCTAGGGAGAGGAGGAACATGGGAACACAGAGCCTCGGTCTCGGGGAGCAGGTACATGGAACCATGGACACATACACAGAACACAGAGTCGGGACCCCTCCTTGGGTACAGGACATAGGGCCGGGACTCACGACCCTCCGCGGGGCAACGGCAAAACGGCCTGACCTACCCCACAGAGGCGAGGACAAGACAAGACATGACCCCCCTGCGGAGCAACAGCAAGATAGCCTGACTTACCCCACGGAGGTGAGGACAAGACATGACAAGACCAACACAAATGAATACCAGACAGTACCTATCTAGCTCCAGTGATGGAACTAGACCGAAGTGCAGGCGGGAGCTGCAGACAAGGGCTAGAGGCGAGAGGGGCAGAGAAGGGATTCAGACAAGGGGGTAGGACAGGAATCACAGACCGCCAGGGCCAGGACTTGACTCAGAACTGGGAAGCCGCCAGGACCAGGACTTGACTTGGTACTTCAATGCCGCCAGGGCCAGGACTTGACTTGGAGCCTCCGGGTAGTGGCGAGCTCTCGACTCGGCCTGGGAACTGTAGACAGCGGTTCTTGCTTGCTTTGGCGAGGTAACTGGACAGGGTTGCTGTGGTGAGGAGAGGCGAATTACTGGCACTGGCTTCGGCAGAGACTAGGCTTGCTCCAGCCAGATGACATCGGCTCACCGTACCTTAGATAACTTTGCAGATGCTCCCGCACTGAACGGCTGAAAGCCGGAGACTATAAACTACGGGTTCAGCCGAGCGTTAATTGCCTCTAATCACCAAAGTCGAGGGACACGGGAAAACAGGGAATCAATGGTCCGGATCGTAACATAAACAAGGTAAATTTAAAGGGACCCCGATCCAGACCATGACACATCTTTAGTTTACCAGAGGTGCATTGAAGAGTCTGATAACAGCAGGACAGACCCTGTTCTTTGAGCCTGGTGGCACATGTTTTCAAGCTTTTGCATCTTCTGTCTGATGGGGGAGGGGTGAGGGAGAATGGCTGGGAGATTGAGAGGGTTCAAGGTGGGACAGGCCATTGATTATGTTGGCTGCTTTCCTGAGGCAGTGGAATCATTGTTGGAGTCAATAGAGGGAAGGCTGGTTTGTGATGGACCAGGCTGCATTTACAGCTCTCTGCAATTTCTCGCACTGTTTGTCCCCTCCATGAGGTAAGAGGCTTGTAGGTCTTCACCAAAGACACAGTTGTTCTGAACTGTTTCCTGGCCAGTCTTTACCTCTCAAGCAAGATGAAGCTATCCACGGCCTCCTCTACTGTAAAGATGAAGCTATCCACGGCCTCCTCTACTGTAAAGATGAAGCTATCCACGGCCTCCTCTACTGTAAAGATGAAGCCACACTCAGGTTGGAGGAACAACACCTTATATTCCGTCTGGGTAGCCTCCAACCTGATGGCATGAACATCGACTTCTCTAACTTCTGCTAATGCCCCACGTCCCCCTCGTACCCCATCTGTTACTTATTTTTATACACACATTCTTTCTCTCACTCTCCTTTTTCTCCCTCTGTCCCTCTGAATATACCCCTTACCCATCCTCTGGTTCTCCCCCACCCCCCCGTCTTTCTTCCCGGACCTCCTGTCCCATGATCCTCTCATATCCCTTTTGCCTATCACCTGTCCAGCTCTTGGCTCCATCCCTCCCCCTCCTGTCTTCTTCTATCATTTTGGATCTCCCCCTCCCCCTCCAACTTTCAAATCCCTTACTCACTCTTCCTTCAGTTAGTCCTGACGAAGGGTCTCGGCCTGAAACGTCGACTGCACCTCTTCCTAGAGATGCTGCCTGGCCTGCTGCGTTCACCAGCAACTTTCATGTGTGTTGTTTGTTGAAAACCATTTCGCAGAACCAGCACAAGTACAATGTGCTAACTGGTCTCCGCAGGAGTTTTCCATTCCATGATTTGACCTAAAATCAGGCAATCCAATTTGATATAACCTTCAAAATCTGGTCTGGAAATGCCGGAAAGAGATTATTAGCTAAGTTTAAAGGGTTCTGTGTAATAACAAGGTGGATTCTTGCAGCCTGTTCCCATTCCATCTCTCCAACTGCCCCAGCACTAAAATTTATTATAATGGTATGGAATAATTAAAGACTACAAATTCTCCAGGACTGATCTGAGGAGACACTGTTATACTGCACCCTTTAGGAGTCTTCTATCTGTGAGGGAAATAACAGGGACTGGCTTTTTAAATCAGAGCAATGTGTTTGTGGAAAGGAAAATGGGGTCAAAGGGAAAAGCACTCAAACCAAGCTGGTGCTGGGAGTGCCCAGTGTGGGCAATGTGTTGCCTCCTCACTTGAATGATTTCTGTAGCAGTGTACAGTAACTGCGCTCTTCACTGGCTGAGGTAGTGAGTGGCTCTGTAATGCCAGTCTTCCCCTCTTGAAGGGGTGTATCACTTGGGTGGAGCATGCGCTGCGTTTGTGTAGGAGGAGAATGTCCATGAAACATTGACAAATGGCTTATGATCCTTTTAAATACCACTGACTGTGGACCATATGTTTTCTCTGCTGCTGTGGGTGAACACAGGGCAAAAGGATCAGTGGGCACAGGAGATGACAGAACCATGGGGAATGTTGTAGAACAGAAACACAGAAGAATACAAGTACATTGTTCCCTGAAAGTGCAACATGGGTAGACAGGGTGGTGAAAAAGGTCTGTGGCAGACTTCTCTTCAGCAGTCAGGGCTCTGACTCGAAGAGTAGAGATGTCATTTTACAACTTTGCAAGACATCGGTGAGAGAAAGCTTGAAGTATTGTGTGCAGTTCTGGTCATCTAATTCTAGGAAGGAGTCGTTAAGCTGGAATGGGTGCAGAGAAGATTCAGAAGGGTGTTACAGGGTCTGGATGGCTTGAATATAAGGAGAGACCAAATAGGCTGGGACTAAATCCTCGTGATTTTATATACAGAAGTATATAAAATACAGAAGTATATAAGATCACGAGGATCATAGATAAGTTGAATGGTCACGTTATCCTTTTTTTAAAGGTAGAGGAATCAAAAATCAGAGGTCATCGGTTTAATTGAGAAGAAAGAAATTTAACAGGGAGCTGGGAAGTGGGGGTGGGGGCAGCATTTTCACACAAAGGGCAATAGGCATGTGGAATACCTATTCAGTTACATTGATAGGAAGATATGGGACAAACACAGGAAAGTGGGACTAGCTTAGTTAGAGAATCGGTCAACATGGAGAGGTTGCACAAAAGGGCCTATTTCTGTGCTGTATAACTCTATGGTTTTATGGTTTATAAAAAAAGTACAATGAAATAATAAAGAAGGTTTGCATTTGTCATTGGTCTCAAACCAGTAGGGCTGAAAAGCAGGGTTTATTAAAAAGCACAATGTCTTTTGCTCCCACTTCGACAAATGGATAGATTTCCATCAGTAGTTGCAAGGCAATTCAGCAACTTCCTCTCGGCCACCAGTCCCATTGTCGCCTTGGAACATGTGTATTCAACGCTCTTCCCGCAACCCTGATAACTTAATGGATATGTCTGTATTCAAGGATTTGCAAGAATGATTGGAGCATAGAGTTTACAACTGTCAGTAAGGACTGTCAGGTTGGCGGGGAGTGGGTGGGTAATGGAATCTTCAGGTACTACTTGAAGATTACTGGAAGAAACCTGTGTAAAGCCTGGTGGTCTTTGATTACAACAAGATATGCACACAGCATGGCACATTCCAGGGGTGCAAGAGTATTTGATGAAGGGCATACTGAAGCTTGGTGCAGCCACCACAAAGGCTTTGTAAGGAAGAATCACTGTCGGGGCAACATACCCATCAAGTGTTAGAGAGGCTGTGTCCTGTGTGACCACCCCTCAAACACTTTGTGTGTATGTTGGTGCAAGAGGGTTTCAGTATGGAAGGCAATAGTGGCACTGCTGTTTTGTAAATGGAATGTATTGGTTTTATGGCAGAATAAATGTAAAATTGGACAGGTCCCGATTATTTTGTATTTCCTCTATATATTTCCTGTGTATATTCCCTCATGTAAATCATTGACAACATGTCAGAAATAGCTGAGCACCATGGACTTCTCCCCGTGGGTTCTTTCTAGTTACTGCCTGAAACCTGAACATGCATACAATAAAAGCAGAAACTACCAGAAACACTCAGCAAGACTTTGAACAGTTACTGACATGAAATATTAACCCTACTTTTCTCTCTCTGTACAGATGTTGCCTGGCCTGCTGAGTGTTTCCAGCAATTTTTATTTCGGTTTCCAGTGTGTGCAGTGTTTTGGTTTCTAAGGGAAGGGCTTTTATCCCTTGTTTGTTTGAATCAATTTGCATTTCAAATCAATACACTGCTTCCAATGCACAGCACTTTAAGTTTACACATTAACCTCTCAAACAAGGTTTGGTCAAACCCTTTGGAAAATTCACGTACACCATATGCATAGGTTCTCTCTTTTCTACTTATTACACACAAAGAAAAATTCAAGCAGACTTTTAAATACAATTCCCCTTCCAGAAATCCGTGTTGACTTGTCTGATGCTGGTGGTACATTTCTGGATACCCTAGAATGGGCTCTGGCATTAATCTCAATAATGGTGGCAGATCTCTGGTTCCTGTTTCCCATCTCCCACCTTTTTTAAACAATGGAGTTACATCGACCACCCTCCAATCTACTGGAACCATTGCAGATTTCTGGGAAGTGTAAGGACTAAGGACTGATGTCAGAGCAAATATAAGGCACACCGCCCTGCAGGATTTGGATGATAAATCTTCAGATATACAGCGACCCTTCATGCATTCCGAATAACATTGAACCAGTGTACACAAATTCGTGTGTGTGTGTGTTCATATGTGCAGGTGTGAATGAGTGTGCTTTATTGTAAGGGAGAGACAAAGACAGATAGAGTAAGATTTATAGAGACAGTAAAAGACAAGTGTAAGAGAAAGAAAGAAGTATAAAAGGACAGGTGAAAGGGATGGAAGGAGAGCGTAGACAAAGAAAGAAAGAGAGAGGCAGACAGAATGAGTGAATGAGGGAGGATTGGAGCTTTTTGTTCTTTCGGTAATCTCAACTTGCTGTTAACAACAGCATTTATTGCCCATCCCTAATTGCCCTTGAGAAGACAGGAGTGGGCTGCATTCTTGAACTGCTGCAGCCCTTTTGGTGAAAGTGCTGAGGATTTAGATGCAGAACTGATGAAGGACCAACAGTATATTTCCAAGTCAGGATGGAGTATGATTTGGAGGGGAACCCGTAGCTGGTGGTGTTCCCTGGTGTCCCCTGCACTTGTCCTTCCTAATATTAGAGGTGGTGGGTTTGGGAGGTGCTGTTGGAGGAACCTGGGTGAGTCACTACAGTGCATTTTGTCACAGAACATACTACTCCCATTGTGCACCAGTGGTGGTGGAGGCAGGGGGGTATTTAAAGTGGTGGATGGGGTGCTAATCAAGTAGGCTGCTTTGTCTGGATGGTGTCAAGCTTCATGATGCTGTTGATGATGTGTAAGTGCACAAGCGAATGCAAATATTGAAAGAAATATTGATACAGAAGTCAGCTTGATCCCCCGTACAGCCCACACTGACAAACACGCATTGTGCGTGCTCCATTCTTGGAACGCATCCATGATCTGCTTGGCTTTTAATCTGCAAACCGGCAATGTGCCTTCAAGTGAATATGTGGCCAGGCTGGTTAGACATTCCAAATAATAAAGAAACCACATAAAAATAATCAAGGCCTAACCAAGAGTCCAGCAGTCTGTCCTGCTGGCACTGTCAATGGTGAAGATTACCGTAGCAAGCTGCACATAAGGACAGGACCTGCTGAGCACTATTTAACGTCAGTGCATCAACTAGATTCATTGTCTGCCTGAGTCTCAAGCCAGACCACAGAAGGAAACTTTGAGCAAGAACACTTGCAAAGTGTTTGAATTGGAAAGATGATTGCGAGTACACACATTATTCCTAAAATCAGGGGTTCCAGTGCTTTAATAAATTAAACAAGTGGAGTTCAAGGGCTTCCACTAACTGCTGATCACTGAAGCAGGCCCGGATTTTTACTGTGCTCCAAGTACTTTAAATAAAGCAGTAAGAAAGTCAATTTCTTCTCGCCGGATGAATGTTGATGAAAACTGGAACTAATCTGGAAAATTTTGCTCTGAGGCAACTTTCTGGAACACTGCAGGGCTGGTTAATCAAATAACTCCCGACTTTTGAACTCGCAAACAAGGTCAGAACCAGCTCAATGCAAAGCCATAGAGAGGTTGGTAAAAGTAGTGGATATGAGAAATCAAAAAGCCAGTCACGGGCCTGAAGGAGAAGCAGAGGGGCAGTGAGGTGGCAACTTTTAAGGAGCGGGTTCTGAAGTGAGTGGTTAAAGGTTTCAATGTCAGTGGTAGGGAAGATGGATAGGGATGTAGAAGAAACCAGATGCACAGAAAACTATGAAAGAGGTTACAGAGAGGAGGGCAAGCCTGGAGAGATTTAAGAACAATGGTGAAAGTTTCACAATCAAAGCCTTTTTGGATTGGGAGCCAATGAACGTAGAGGTACTGAGTGGGAGTAAAGGAACAGGCTGTAGTGTTCTGGCTGAGCATGACTGGACTGAGACTGGTAAATGGGACACAGGGAATTACTTGGATGCAGTTGAGGGACGGGTGGGGCGGCAGGAATGGGGGGGAATTTGAGTCAAGTAGATGACGGAGGTCAGAGTGAGACGAGCAAATTCAATCTTTTGTGATGAAGAGAATTTTGATCAGAAACATAAAAATATTTACATAGCAACTGGCTCATCTGAGAGGACAGGGAGAGAGTGAGAGTGAGTATCAAAGTATCTGATTGGACTCTGTCAGGTGTGTGATGAAGAAACAGATCTCCAGGAGATAGGTTGGGAAGTTTGTATGGAAAAGCCTTCTATGCCCAAAATGTTAGAAATTCTCTGCTAGTTAGGGAGAAGACTTCAGTTCTGATAAAAGATCACCTGCTTGAAACATTAACTCTTTCTCCTTCCATTGCACTCTGACCTATTTCCTACATCCACCGTCTTTATTTTGAATTTATACAAACTGGCATATTTTATTCCGGCATATCGGGCATGTTCTTGCAAGGCACATTTTCTGGTTCATCATGGGAACCATTCTAACTGGTTCCCATGTTGAACCAGAATTATCTAAAACATCTCTCTTGGTCGCACTCTTCCTCTCTCTCTCTCTTTGTCTCATCCTTCAGCTCCCATGTCTGTGCACTCCTCCAACTTTGGCCTCCTGAACATCCCCAGATCCATTGCTCCACCACTGGCAGCTGTGTCTTCAGCTACTTGGACCCTGAACTCCCTCCCTATATCTCTCACCTCTCTCTCCTCCTTCACTGCCTGGGTCCCAAGCTCTGAGACCCCCTCTTACATCTTACCACCCCGCTCCTCTTTCACTGCATGGGTCCCAAACCATCCTTTCCTTAAAATCTTCCCTGACCAAGCCTTTGGTCTAGCCTGATTTATTCAGCTACCTCCTTCAGTAACACAACATGAGGCTTTTGTTGGACACTGCTCTTGTGATGTACTGGAGGGTTTTGGCCCATTAAAGACAGCTGCTGTCCTTCTGCTGAGGCAAGTGAACAGGGCAAAGTGAAATTGTTCCCAATTCTTCATCTTTGGGACTTGGCATTTTCCCATAATCTGGTTCATGTTGTCACGGGGCTAGAGTTGAAAGGAGCTGTTTCCCGGATTTCATTTCTCTCCTTGTGGACATGCAAGACTCAAAGTGAGCTCACTGGTTTTGTTAGTTAGAGGAATGAGTAACCTTTGGCACCAAACACCCAGATCAATATGGTATTGAACTGTTTGCGATATGTCGCATTCTGCAGAGCAGAGAGTCAGTGAGGAGGCTGTAATTCGATCAAGCTCTGATGATTTCATGTAGTGTGGAGACAGAAGCCAAATCCTGGGGTGTGGCTGGTACTTCCAGTTCATCCACATCCCACATTCCGGTGTGTCCGGCAAACCCGCGTGCCGTATCCTATCTCTGTAACCTGTAGCCCTGTGCGACTTCCGGGTTTCGCCTGCAGAGTCCAAGTGTGATCAGTGGGCTTCACATGGTATTCGGGTTAACTTGCATCATATTTCCGAATGGACAAAGAACCCGAGGACATTCCTTCATCAATTTTTCTTTTTTTTTGCTCTCTTTCTACGCTACTTATTCAACCTAATTTTATATAATTTTTCCTGTAATTTGTAGTTTTTATGAATATGTATTGCATTGTACTGCTGCTGCATAGCAACAAATTTCACGACATATGCCGGTGATATTAAACCTGATTCTGATTCTGATTCTAAAAGACTCTTATGCCCACCAGTTTAAGCGTCCTGAATCTAAGTGGCATCAGAATGAAGCTTGTTATGCCAGGGCCTCAGTCAAACAACAGTTGAGTGTGGGAAGGCCACAGCTCTCAGGTGGTGAGCTGGAGAAGCTGGGCTCAGTCTTCTTGGAACAGAAGCGATTTTAGCGGTAAATCGGGATTTCCAGCGGCAGGAGTGTCAGTGGCTAGAGGACACAACGATTGTTGGGTGAGAAGGCTGAGGGTAGGGGTGGGGTGGCATGGTGCAAAGTGCCTTCATGTTGTGAGTCACTGTGCTCTGGCTATTCAGCCAGAAAAGGCAGTGAGAGGAGCTTTCAATACAGAAATGGGTAACGTTTTGTAAAGGGGAAGTATCTGAAGTTGTGGAGAAGGAGCAAAACATGGGCAGGACTGAAAGCACTGGCACAGTTCTGATAGGCCTAATGGCCTCTTCCCAGAGTGTGGTGTTGTCCAACGTACATTGTCTAGGAAGTTTAAGAGGATATAAACTTACTGCCCAGTGAATAGCATCAGTGCTGATTCAGGGGTCAGTCCCAGGTGTCTGACATGGCCAAATGCATGTGGAAAATTCCATGCTCACAATCCCAGCCATTCTCTGCTGCTGTTTGGGCAGAATTGCATGAAAAGAGTTAAGTTCTCACAGTCCAACTCAGGGTATCTATAGTGGGAAATGGACAGTTAAGGTTTTAGGTCCAGATGAAGGGTCTCAACGTGAAACACCGACTGTCTTGTTTCCCTCTATAGACGTGCTTGATCTGCTGAGTTCCTTCAGCCTCTTTATGAGGATTACCTTCGAGTCCAGTCAGTGACCAAGCAAGGAAAAGATCCCGGCCTTACCCTCATACTGTGTTAACTTCTTTCAGCCCTACAAATCATGGGTGTCTCACCTGGACTTGACTCCAGCCACTGCAAATCCCTCTTCGTCTCCCCTTCTCTGTAACCTGCCTTTCTGAGGTTCCTCATGCAGCTTGGTGTAAAGTACCAGGCGAAGCTCTGGCCAGATGCCCTGTTTGGTACAGGAGCACACATAGATGGCAGTCTTTCTCATTCAGTGCAGGCTGATAAATGATGCTAAGTGAGTTTAATAGCTGGAAACTAACCACTGAAACTTTGCCAAGAATTCCAGAAGGTGGTTGGGAAAAATAACCTGAAATGGGGATCAGGAGATGATGGCATTGCCGGTGAATGTTGAATCCATCAAAGTGTCTTTTTTTCCAGATCACTGAAGGTAGAAGCTGTCAGTCAGCTCGGCTGTGCCTGGCCCCGCCCACACTGACAATGCCAGACTGCTCCAGTCAGAGGTTGGTGTCAGTGACTGAGCATGACTGATATTACCGCCGACAACCCTAATGCTTCAATGCCACAAGGTGAATTATGAGTTGCTCCCGGAGCGGAACAATAGTTAATAAGTTCTTTACAAGCACACAGGAGGTGCTGTCACTACAGTGAGTATCTTCAGGAGACAATCTATCATGCATTAATGCTGCTCTGTGCTTCTCAATACATCATGCACATCTGGGTAATTGGCATCCAGATGTGGCTGATTATCTGTCTGATTAGTAAATAAACACGGAATAACAGACTTGATCACTGGGGCTGCGATCACAGGGCCTCGAGCCGCAGAGAGCGCGGGTGAGCTGGTGAACTGTGAGAAGAGTGGGAGAGCTTTCTGATCACTGTCACAGCTTCATTTGCCTGCTTGCTGATGGCGGAAGTTGATTAAAGAAAGATAAAGCAATATCTCAACAATGAGGGGTCCCTTGCAAGCTAGTCAGCCCACCTTCCAAAGTGTGGCTTCTGCTTCAATGGGGATTCACAGTCAATTTATTGCAGGCGGTAAGCTCACAACATGTCTCCCTGGTGATGAGCAGATCTGCCCACAATCGTCCCTGAACATAGAGGAAAACTTATTGTTATAGAATTTCAAATAGAGGGACCTTCACAATTCTGGCTGGAAGGAGCCAAGTGCTTGTTTAACACCAGCCAAAGAACAGCAGAGCCACCAGACACACCCATGCATGAAACACATTCTGAGTGCAACACTCCCTCAGCAACACCCTTCCCACAATACGACATTCCTGTATTACTGCCCCTCCCAGAGTGGATTCTCCTTCAGTCCAGCCCTTCTCCCAGTGTGACACTCTCAGTCCTGTCCATCCCACAGTGTGACACACCCTCAGTACTGTCCATCCCACAGTGTGACACTCCCTCAGTACTGCCCATCCCACAGTGTGATAATCCCTCAGTACTGCCCATTCCACAGTGTGACACTCCCTCAGTACTGTCCAACCCACGGTGTGAAACTCCCTCAGTACAGTCCATCCCACAGTGTGACACACCCTCAGTACTGTCCATCCCACAGTGTGACACTCCCTCAGTACAGTCCATCCCACAGTGTGACATTCCCTCAGTACTGTCCATCCCGCAGTGTGACACTCCCTTAGTACTGTCCATCCCAAAGTGTGACACTCCCTCAGTACTGTCCATCCCACAGTGTGACACTCCCTCAGTACTGTCCATCCCACGCTGTGACTCTCCCTCAGTCCTGTCCATCCCACAGTGTGACACTCCCTCAGTACTGTCCATCCCACAGTGTGACACTCCCTCAGTACTGCCCATCCCACAGTGTGACATCCCTCAGTACTGTCCATCCCACGGTATGACACTCCCTCAGTACTGTCCCTCTCACAGTATGACTCTCCCTCAGTACTGTCCCTCTGAAAGTACTGTCAGAGAGTGGCTAGCTTGGGATGTTGACTGGAGGTTGACTTAAAGCTTTTGGCAGGAAACTTGTAATTTACCTGACTGACCGGATGCATCCAAATAGCTCTTTTGCACTGCAGTTAATATGAAATGGTTGTGGAAACAGAGGTTAAGGTGACCCATAAAGTGCAGAAGACACTTATAAAATAAACAGCAGAGATCCTTAACTTCATAATCTCTAGTGTACAAACCAAAGAGAAATATATTGAATCATGGCCAACCATAGCTGAACTATCCTTGCCAACACTAGGCTTTGCATTTTGGGACACTTATACACAGGATGAGGGTCTTCACATCTGTTTATTAACAGCTGGGGCTGTTCTCCTTACAGCAGGGAGGGGATTGAACATAAAGGTTTTGATCCAGTAAATATTGAGAAACCTGGGAGGGCAGAAGGATAGGTAATCACACAGCAGAGAATTGGCAAAGTAAAGTCAAAGTAAATTTTATTATCAAAGTACACTTTATTATGAAAAAGAGAGGCAAGAGTGGATATCGGACCACTGGAAAATGATGCTGGAAAGGCAGTAATGGGAGACAAGGAAATGGTGGACAAACTAAATAAGTACTTTGCATCAGTCTTCACTATGGAAGACACTAGCAGTATGGTGGAAGTTCCAGGTGTCAGAGGGCATGAAGTTTGTGAAGTTGCATAGCTAGAGAGAAGGTTCTTGGGACACTGAAACGTCTGAAGGTAGATAAGTCACCTGGACCAGATGGAGTACATCCGAGGGTTCTAAAAGAGGAGGCTGAAGAGATTGTGAAGGCATTAGTAATGATCTTTCAGGAATCAATAGATTCTGGAATGCTTTCAGAAGACTGGAAAATTGCAAATGTCACTCCACTCTTCAAGAAGGGAGAGAGGCAGAAGAACAGGAACTATATGCCAGTTAGTCTGACCTCAGTGGCTGGGAAGATGTTGGAGTGATTATTAAGGATGAGGTCTCAGCGTACTTGGAGGGACATGATAAAATAAACCATAGTCACCATGGTTTTCCTCAAGGGAAAATCTTCCCTGACAAATCTGTTGGAATTATTTGAAGAAATACTAACCAGGATAGACAAAGGAGAATCAGTTGATGTTGTGTATTTGGATTTTCAGAAAGCCTTTGACACGGTGCCACACATGAGGCTGCTTAATAAGCTGTGAGCCCATGGTATTACAGGAAAGATTCTAGCATGGATAAATCAGTGGCTGATTTGCAGGAGGCAAAGAATGGGAATAAAGGGAGCCTTTTCTGGCTGGCTGCCGGTGACTAGTGGTGTTACGGAGGGGTCTGTATTGGGACAATTCTTTATACATCCTATGTCAATGATTCGGATGATGGAATCGATGGCTTTGTTGCAAAGTTTGCAGACAACATGATGATAGGTGGAGGGGTTACAGAAGGTCCTAGACAGATTAGAAGAATGGGCAAAAAAAAATGGTAGATGAATACAGTGTATGGAAGTGTATGGTCATGCACTTTGGTAGAAGAACTGAAAGGGTTGACTATTTTCTAACTGGACAGAAGATATAAAATAAAACTGAGGTGCAAAGGGACTTGGGAGTTCTTGTGCAAGATTACCTAAAGGTTAATTTGCAGGTTGAGTCTGTGGTGAGGAAGGCAAATGTGATGTTAACATTAATTTCAAAAGGACTAGAATATAAAAGCAAGGATGTAACGTTGAGACTTTATAAAGCACTGGTGAGGCCTCACTTGGAGTATTGTGAGCAGTTTTGGGCACCTTATCTTAGAAAGGATTTGTTGAAACTGGAGAGGGTTCAAAGGAGGTTCAGAGATATGTTTCCAGGATTGAATGGCGTGTTATACGAAAAGCATTTGATAGCTCTGGATTCACTAGAATTTAGAAGAATGAGGGGTGACCTCATTGAAACCTGTCGACTGGTGAAAAGCCTTGATAGAGTGGATGTGGAGAGGATGTTTCCTTTGGTGAAAGAGTCTGAGACCAGAGGACACAGCCCCAGGATAGAGGGGTGTCCTTTTAGAATGGAGATGAAGAAGAATTTCTTTAGCCAGAGAGTGATGAGTCTGTGGAGTTCTTTGCCACAGGCAACCCTCTCCACCTCTGATCCTCTGATGAGGGCTGGATCATGGACCTCTGGTTTCCCTCTCTTGAAGTTTACCATCTTGCTGACATTGACTGAGAAGTTGTTGTTATGACAGCTCTCAGCCAAATTTCCAGTCTCCTTTCTGTATGCTGACTCATAATCACTTTTGATTCGGCCCACAACAGTGGTGTCATCGGCAAACTTGAACATGGTATTGGGGCTGTGCTTAGCCACTCAGTCATAGGTGTAAAGCGAGTAGAGCAGGGGGCTAAGCACACAGCCTTTTGGAGTACCTGTGCTGATGGAGATCGTGGAGATGCTGTTGCCAATCTGAACTGACTGGGGTCTACAAGTGAGGCAATCTAGGATCCAATTGCACAAGGTGGTATTGAGGCCAAGATCTTGGAGCTTACTGATTACTTTTGAGAGGATGATGGTCTTGAATGTTGAGCTGTAGTTGATAAAGAGCATCCTGATGTATGCACCTGTGCTGGCCAGATGTTCCAGGATTGAGTGGAGAGCCAATGAGATGGCATCTGCTATGGACCTATTGCTCTGTTGGGCAAATGGGAGCTGATCCAAGTCACCTCTCAGGAAGCAGATACATTTCATCACCAGCCTCTGGAAACACTTCACCACTGTGGATGTCAGTGCAATTGGGCGATAGTCATTGAAGTAGGTCACAACACTGTTCTTGAGCGACTGGTATAATTTAAGCCTGCTGGAAGCAGGTGGGTACCACATACTGCTGAAGTGAAAGTTTAAAGATCTCAGTGAACACACGAGCCAGTTGGTCAGCTCAGGTCTTTAGTGCATGGCCAGGTACTCTGACTGGTTCAAACATCTACAGTTTATTCCTTTCCATAGACGCTGTCTAACTTACTGAGTTCCTCCAGCATTTTGTGTCTGTTGCTCCAAAACTCTCTGCCGCTCAGGCAGTTTGAGCAGATTCAAATGGAACTATGAGGTCAGAACTGGAGAAATTCTTGTCGAGTTTTCTGCCAGGCAGTTGGGGGAGAGCAGGAGGTGTGGGAACAGTTGGGGAGCTGTTCTGAGAGTCCATACAATAAGGCCCCATGAATTTAGGAGCTGAATTTGGGACGGGATTCTTTCATTCCCTCTGCATCCTCAATTCAATGGGAGGACATTTCAAATCAGAATGGCAGTATTCATGCAGTGAGCTGTAAGCCCGCTCTACTGGGCCACACCGCGTATGTCCATGTACCAGGTTTCATTGGCCCTCTGTTTGCAGCAGCATTAATGTCAGTAATTAAACTGGGGCTTTTATCTTGGACTTTCATCAGCTGCACTAGATAGAGGAATCCAGCACAGAATGCACTGTTGAAAACTGAATGGCAAAAGTTCAGTTAACATGCTGACCTCATCCAGATTCGGTAGCTGTGTAATATATACATCACCTTTTGACATGTTAGCTTTAATTCCACTCAGCCCCTGGTCAGATGCTTGATCACATGCAGACAAGGGGAGCACTGTTTTCCCTGACTCTGGTTTATTCTGCAGCCACTGAGCACTGTGTGTGATGCCATGAGGTTGTCAAGACAACAAGGTCAGCGAAGCCTATTAGAAATGGCCGAGTGAGCAGCTGGTGTTGGCTGGGTACGATCAGCGTAGGGGCTCTAGTTCAGAGCTGTGCAAACCCACTGAAAGAACTGCAACTCAGACATGTCCAGCCTTGGAAAATCTGCACACAAAGAGTGCCCTGATTGTTCCATCAATCTCCAGTGAATCAATGAATGGGTGGTGTTGGGGGGGGAGGGGGGATGGAAATGGGAGGGCCATCCTTAATTCATGTGTGGCCTTGAAAAGGATGTAAAAGGTAATATATAAATGAAAGTTTTTTCAAACTCATCCAAATTTTCCACATTTGTGAGATGGGTATGGTGCTATTTCTATTTCTGTGCTACAGTTTTTCTGTCTCCATTTCAATAACAACATCAGCAAGTACTGTGCCTTTAAGCTCATAAAGGATGGTGCACAGTTGCAGCAGCTCATGCTGCTGTCTCACAGCTCTAGTGACCTGGCTTTGATCTGACCTCCGGTGTCTGTGTCAGTGCTGAGTTTGCACATTTTCCCTGAGGTGCTCCTGTTTCCTCCTACATCCCAAAGGTGGGTTAATTGACTGCTGTAACTTGCCCCTTGGTGTCGTTAAGTGGCAAAAGAATCAGAGTGGAGTTGATGGGCAGGTGATAGATTGTTGCAGTACTACAGGAAAATAAGGAGGGGGAAAATGTGTGGATGGGATTGCTGTGCTGGGGACTGGCATGGATCTGATGGGCTAAATAGACTCCTTATGTCACTGTAAGAAAATAAAATAAAATATCTCTGTGGCATGCTATTAGAACATCGCAAACAACATCTAACATCTTAAGCTGGCCACGTTGGATTCTCCCAGGAGCCAGGTGTAGGAAGGGAGGTTGTGAGGCTGGAGGAGACAGTGTGGAAGAGATTAACACTGCATCCGGAGCAGTGCACTGGCCTTCTCACCTGGTGAGCTGAGCCGGTTGCTACCATGCTGGACACAAGGTCATTGGGCATCTGAAGTGTGGGACATTGAGCATCTCAAGTGTAGGAGGCTGAGGGGTTTATAAAATTATGGGAGGCACAGATGGAATGGATAATCAGCGCTTCTTTCTGGGATGGAAATATCAAATGGTAAGAGGGTATAGCTTTAAAAATGAAAGCAGGAAAACCTAAATGAGAATTTCAAGGCAAATATTTTTTGTCACATACAGAGTGGTAGGTGCTGGAATGTGGTGGTGGAAGAAGACACAATGATAGCATTTGAGGCATTTAAACAGCCATAAAAACAGGCATAAAATAGAGTGATCTCGTTTACGTGCATAATTTGGCCTCATGCTTGACAGAGACATGTTAGGCCAAAGTGCCTGTCCCTGTGTTGTTCTATTGTAAGTTTCATGAAAGGCATCCCTGCCTTTCCACTGCACACAAGCACCAGACTTTCCACGTCAGTGATGTGCTGCTCCTAGCACACAACATGCTAACCCTGATGCAAACAAGGTAGTGGCTGCTTGTCCCCTTGTGGAGTACAAAACCACCAGCAGCCTGTCATTTTGTGCTGCTGGGGCCCATTGCTTCCCATTCCAGTAGGAACAAATTACATGATCATCCACATGCAATGCATTGCAGATGCTAAAATTCTGAAATAAAAACAGAGGAATATTCAGTAGGTCAGGCAGCTTCTGTCGAGAGAGAACCGAAGTTCTCAATTCAGGTCAACAACCTTTCAGTAGAATCTGAAATATAAACTGTTTCTGGATTTCTTCAGCTTCCACTGTTATTGTCATAGTCTTTATCCCAGGATAGAGAAGTCTAAAACTAAAGGGCAAGCATTTAAGCTGAGAGGGGAAAGATTTAAAGACTTGAAAGGCAATTTTTTTTTTTACACAGAGTATGGTAGGTACATAGAAGAAGCAGGTACAGTTACAATTTTTAGAAGACATAAGGCAGGTACCCACACTCAGTGGCCACTTTATTAGGTAATTCCTGTACCCAGTAAGTGGCCACTGAGTGTATATTTGTGGTTTTTTTGTTGCTATAGCCTACCTACTTCACAGTTCGACATGTTGGGTGTTCAGATATGCTCTTCTGCACAGCATTTTTATTATGTTTGTTTATTTGAATTACAGTTGTCTTCCTGTCTGCCTGAACCAGTCCGGCCATTTTCCTCTGACCTGTTTCATTAACAAGGGATTTATACCCATAGAATGTCTCGTCACTGGATGTTTTTGTTTTTTGGCACCATTCTTTGTAAACTCTAGAGTCCGTTGTGTGAAAAAATCCCAGATATCAGTAGTTTCTGAGATACTCAAACCACCTCGTATGGCACGAGCAATCATTTTATGGTCAAAGTCACTCAGATCACATTTCTTCCCCATTCTGAAGTTTGGTTTGAGCAACAAATGAACCTCTTCACCATGTCTGCAAGCCTTTATGCATTGAGTTGCTGTCACAACGTTGGCTGATTAGATATTTACATTAATGATCAGGTGTACCTAATAGTGGCCACTGAGTGTACATAGAAAAGTTTTACGGGGATACAGGCCCAGCCCAGGTAAATAGGACTAGCTCAACAAGCCACTTTGGTTGGTAAGGAGGAGTTGGGTGGAAAGGCCTGTTTTTATGCTGCGTAACCCTATGATCCGATATTCTGTACTAACCAGTGTGTATGCAAACTCAGAGCCATTTGCATTTATCTACAGAACTGAGGTCAGCCAGTCAATCCTGGGTGTATATTCATAACATTGAGTAAACTTTGCTCTAATATCCCAGTCAAAAGGTGGCACCTCCAGCAGCATGCCACTCACCCAGTTATGCATCGGAGCACTAGTTTTGAGTTTGTCTTCCATTCTCCAGAGGATGAGCTGAAAGGTGAGAGCAGTCTCTTAAAGCGCAAGCATTGCCAACACTGCGGAAAGAAGGAAGATCAGAGGTGACTTGATAGAGGTGTATAAGATGATAAGAGGCATAGATAGAGTAGACAGCCTAAGTTTTTTACCCCAGTTCAGAATGGCTAATATAAGGGATAATATAACTTTAAACTATTTGGAGGAAAGTAAAGGGGAGGCGTCAGAGGTAGACCTTATACACAGAGTGGAAAGTGCATGGGATATGCTGCCAGGGGTAGTGATAGAGGCAAATATATTAGGGACATTTAGAGGGGCACATAGATGAAAGAAAAATGGAGGGCTATGTGGGAGAGAAGGGTTAGATTGTTCTTGGAGCAGGTTAAAGGGTCAGCACAACAGTGTGGGCCGAAGGACCTGTATTGTGCAGTACTGTGCTGTGTTCTAGGCGACACTGTACAAAAGGGGTATTGCTGAGGTATTATTCTGTGAAAACTCCAACAATAACACCATGCTAGGAATAATAAACAATTCAACACCAAGCCAGCCGGAGAAAGGGATAAGAATTGAATGGTGTCTTTAATGATTATGCCTGATTTATACTCAGTAAAATGCCTATCACCAGGAAAATTGTGCTGAACATATCCATGAGGAGCAGTCGGCATTGTGCCTGAACTGTTCATATCAGTCTGCAGAATGCTCACAAGATTGAGTTCAGATATCTTTATTTGAAAGCTTTGTCCAGCTCATGTTCTCCTTCAAACCCACCATCACTCACCTAGACTCCTGCAGAAGCCGAGCAGGGAGAGGCTGGTCTGGTCTCCAGGTCGTAGCGCTTCACTTGTTCCACACTCGTCATCTGCCATGCTGCATGCTGCTTTCAGTGCCAGGCTTAACACATCACCCCCCCAATTCTAAATAAATAGTTCAGGAGCTGTTTCAAAGTCATTCCAGAGGGAAGTTAATCACTCTGAATCTCATGAATAACAGCAGCTGTACTGGATCTAGGTTTCCGTGAAGCCTTTGAAAAGACATCATGTTCAGGACTGATGGAAAAGGTCAGAAAACATGCTGTTACAGGAAGCGATTGTGGAACGCACGTGAAGTTTTAGAAGGAAAAGAGAAGGCGCATAGGGCAGCCAGTCAGAGTACCTGGAATTAGGATGTGGTGCCCCACAAGGATCACTGTGGGACCACTGTTCACTATTTGCATTAATGATTCAGACATCGGAATCAAAAACTACTATTTCTAAATCTGGCAACACACATCAAAGTTGCTGGTGAATACAGCAGGCCAGGCAGCATCTGTAGGAAGAGGTGCAGTCGACGTTTCAGGCCGAGACCCTTCGTCAGGACTAACTGAAGGAAGAGTGAGTAAGGGATTTGAAAGTTGGAGGGGGAGGGGGAGATCCAAAATGATAGGAGAAGACAGGAGGGGGAGGGATAGAGCCAAGAGCTGGACAGGTGATAGGCAAAAGGGGATACGAGAGGATCATGGGACAGGAGGTCCGGGAAGAAAGACAGGGGGGGGGGGACCCAGAGGATGGGCAAGAGGTATATTCAGTGGGACAGAGGGAGAAAAAGGAGAGTGAGAGAAAGAATGTGTGCATAAAAATAAGTAACAGATGGGGTACGAGGGGGAGGTGGGGCCTCAGCGGAAGTTAGAGAAGTCGATGTTCATGCCATCAGGTTGGAGGCTACCCAGACGGAATATAAGGTGTTGTTCCTCCAACCTGAGTGTGGCGTCATCTTTACAGTAGAAGAGGCCGTGGATAGACATGTCAGAATGGGAATGGGGTGTGGAATTAAAATATGTGGCCACTGGGAGATCCTGCTTTCTCTGGCGGACAGAGCGTAGATGTTCAGCAAAGCGGTCTCGCAGTCTGCGTCGGGTCTCGCCAATATATAAAAGGCCACATCGGGAGCACTGGACGCAGTATATCACCCCAGTTGACTCACAGGTGAAGTGTTGCCTCACCTGGAAGGACTGTTTGGGGCCCTGAATGGTGGTAAGGGAGGAAGTATAAGGGAATGTGTAGCACTTGTTCCGCTTACACGGATAAGTGCCAGGAGGGAGATCAGTGGGGAGGGATGGGGGGGACGAATGGACAAGGGAGTTGCATAGGGAGCAATCCCTGCAGAATGCAGAGGGGGGGGAGGGAAAGATGTGCTTAGTGGTGGGATCCCATTGGAGGTGGCGGGAGTTACGGAGAATAATATGTTGGACCCGGAGGCTGGTGGGGTGGTAGGTGAGGACCAGGGGAACCCTATTCCTAGTGGGGTGGCGGGAGGATGGAGTGAGAGCAGATGTACGTGAAATGGGGGAGATGCGTTTAAGAGCAGAGTTGATAGTGGAGGAAGAGAAGCCCCTTTCTTTAAAAAAGGAAGACATTTCCCTCGTCCTAGAATGAAAAGCCTCATCCTGAGAGCAGATGCGGCGGAGACGGAGGAATTGTGAGAAGGGGATGGCGTTTTTGCAAGAGACAGGGTGAGAAGAGGAATAGTCCAGATAGTTGTGAGAGTCAGTAGGCTTATAGTAGACATCAGTGGATAAGCTGTCTCCAGAGACAGAAACAGAAAGATCTAGAAAGGGGAGGGAGGTGTCGGAAATGGACCAGGTAAACTTGAGGGCAGGGTGAGAGTTGGAGGCAAAGTTAATAAAGTCAACGAGTTCTGCATGCGTGCAGGAAGCAGCACCAATGCAGTCGTCAATGTAGCGAAGGAAAAGTGGGGGACAGATACCAGAATAGGCACGGAACATAGATTGTTCCACAAACCCAACAAAAAGGCAGGCATAGCTAGCACCCATACGGGTGCCCATAGCTACACCTTTAGTTTGGAGGAAGTGGGAGGAGCCAAAGGAGAAATTATTAAGAGTAAGGACTAATTCCACTAGACGGAGCAGAGTGGTGGTAGAGGGGAACTGATTAGGTCTGGAATCCAAAAAGAAGCGTAGAGCTTTGAGACCATCCTGATGGGGGATGGAAGTATATAAGGACTGGACATCCATGGTGAAAATAAAGTGGTGGGGGTCAGGGAACTTAAAATCATCGAAAAGTTTAAGAGCGTGAGAAGTGTCACGAACATAGGTCGGAAGGGATTGAACAAGGGGTGATAAAACCGTGTCGAGGTATGCAGAAACAAGTTCGGTGGGGCAGGAGATTTTCTAAATCTGGAGTTGAGAGGGGTAGCGAATACTTAGGTTGGGTATGGGGTAGGGGAGGGTTGCATCCTAGAAGGTCACGCAGTATCTGGAAAATGAGTATCAAAAGGGTGTAAGAACGTGATGGAATCTGGAAATGCATAAGACCATAAGGCCATAAGACATGGGAGCAGAATTGGGCCATTCAGCCCATCAAGTCTGCTCCACCATTCCATCATGGCTGATCCCGGATCCCACTCAGTCCTATACACCTGTCTTCTCACCATATCCATTGGTGCCCTGATCGGTCAGGAAAAAATCAACTTCTGCCATAAATATACCCACAGACTTGGCCTCTACTGCAGTCTGTGGCAGAGCTTTCCACAGATTCACTGCTATCAGGCTTTAAAAAATCCTCTTTTCCTCGATTCTAAAAGGTCACCCCTCAATTTTGAGGCTGCACTCTTTAGTTTTGGATATTCCCACCATAGGAAACATCCTCTCCACATCCACTCTATCTAGTCCTGTCAACATTTGGTAGGTGTCAATAAGATCCCCACATACATCTAAATTCCAGTGAGTACAGGCCCAAAGCTGCTAAACGCTCCTCATATGTTAACCCCTTCATTCCCAGAAACACTCCCGTGAACCTCTTCTGGACTCTCTCCAATGACAACACATCCTTTCTGAGATAGCAGGCTCAAAACTGTTGACAATATTCCAAGTGCGGTCTGACTAGTGTCTTACAAAGGCTCAGCATTATCTCCCTGCTTTTATATTCCATTCCCCATGAAATAACTGCCAACATTGCATTTGCTTTCTTTACCACAGACTCAACCTGTAAATTAACTGTCTCGGAGACTTGCACGAGGACTCCTAAGTAATGGCCTCCTCTACTGCCATGATGAGGCTAAACTCAGGTTGGAGGAGCAACACCTCATATACCGTCTAGGTAGTCTCCAGCCCCTTGGTATGAACATAGAATTCTCCAACTTCCGGTAATTCCCTTCCCCTTCCTTCCCCTATCCCTATTTCACTCTGCCCCCTCCCCCAGCTCCCTCATGGTTCCTCCTCCTGCCACTACCCATTGTGTTTTCCCCTATTCCTTCTTCACCTTTCCTGCCTATCACCTCCCTGCTTCCCCTCCCCCACCCCTTTATCTTTCCCCTTACTGGTTTTTCACCTAGAACCTACCAGCCTTCTCCTTCCCACCCTCCCCCCACCTTTATAGGGCCTCTGCCCCTTCCCTCTACAATCCTGACAAAGGGTTCCAGCCTGAAACATCAACCGATCTTTTCCACGGATGCTGCCCGACCTGCTGAGTTCCTCCAGCGTGTTGTGAGTGTTGCTTTGACCCCAGCATCTGCAGATTATTTTGTGTTTACAACTCCTAAGTCCCTCTGCACATTTGATATTTGAACCTTCTCCCCATTTAATTAATGTAGATAATGTTGTTCCTTCTACCAAACTGCATTGCCGTACATTTCCCAACATTGTATTCCATCTGCCACTTGTTTGCCCATTCTTCCAATCAGTCTAAGTCCTCCTGCAACCGCATTGCTTCCTCAGCACTACCTACCCATCCACCCATCTTCATATCATCCACAAACTTTATCACAAAGCCATCAATTCCGTTCCACTGGCAAACAAGGTGAAAAGTAGTGGTTCCAATACTGACCCCTGAGGAACACCAATAGTCACTGGCAGCCAACCAGAAAAGGCCCCTTTTATTCCTGCTCCCTGCCGCCTGCCTGTCAGCCATTCCCCTATCCATGCCAGTATTTTTCCCGTAACGCCATAGGATTTTATCTTGTTAAGCAGCATCATGTGTGGCACCTTATCAAATGCCTTCTGAAAATCCAAGTAAATGACATCTACTGCCTCTCCTTTGCCCACTCTGCTTGTTACTTCTTCGAAGAACTCTTAACAGATTTGTCAGGTAGGATTTCCCTTTACAGAAACCATGCTGACTTTCACTTATTTTACCATTAGTCTCCAAGTACCCCCAAAACCTCATCTTTAATAATAGACTCCAACACTTTCCCAACCACTGAGGTTAGAGTAACCAGCCTAAAATTTCCTTTCTTTTGCCTTCGTCCCTTCTCAAAGAGTGGAGAGACATTTGCAATGCATGCAGTATCTTGTTCCTCTCTGCATCTTATGGTGCAATGGGCATCAACCTTGCCAGTTCATTCACATTTGTCTGTTTTTTATGAGACTGAGTTGCTATCTCTACGCTCAACCCAACACGAATGGAAAGCATGCAAAATGCAATGCATTGTCTAATGGAAGATTCAAGTATAGAGACACACTGGCACTGACACTTGGTTGGATCAGATTTGGTTACCATGTGTGTATTTCTATAGGGATCTATAGGGAAACTGGATATTCTGCAGGGTCTGAAATATAAACCACCCCACCAGATGTCCTTTGTACATTCATTCCATTCTTTTTCTACCAGTCCGGTCTTTGCCCACAACATCCAGGACACCCCTGGGGCCCTAACCCTTCTTACCCTATGCAGCCTCAGGAGATGAAATCCAATAATTCATGCTTTCACCTCTGCATTTCCCAACATCCTTGGACCAAACAGCAGCTTATCTGGAGAGCTGCGAAGCCTCAGAATCCCAAAGGTGCACTTGTCTTCTAGGCCGCGTCCTTGTGGTTTCAAAACACGGACAGCTGTGAGCCCCAGGGAGCAGTTCCCACCACTGCAAGGAACCTATGTCTGAGTGTAACTCCAGGTCAGGGTCTCCAACAGAATCTCATCCTTCCTGAAAAGAAAAAAGAGAGACATCAAAGGTGGAAATTAAGCTATTTCTGCAGATGAGCTCAAAGTAGTCGCTGTTAAATGCCATTGTAGCTCCGCCCCAGATGTGTTTCAATACAACCGAATGTAGTGAGGTGACTGTCCTGATTGAGGAGATGATAGCATGTGCAAGCTGTATGTCCTGCTCAGTTTTATTTCAATAACAAATATATCCCATTCACAGTCATTTTCCTTGCTTTTTGTAAAGATACGAAACAAATATGGACATAATTCTACAGCAACTATCCCAACATCAGGGTGCTGTGCCCTCAGCCAATGAACTACATTGGAATTGTTGACATGTGATACTGCAGAAGTTAGAATCTGCTGTAACAAAATGCTGGTGAACCTCAGTGGGCCAGGCAGCATCTGTGGAGGGAAATAGACAATCTACATTTTTGGTTGAGGCCCTTCCAGAAGAAGTTTGCACTTTGTTTGCCACATTGGAAATGTGCTCACTATTGTAATGTGCGAACTTCCCCTCTTTCCGATCCCAGGTTGCTGAATGTCCACTTCCTAACTAAGCAGCACTCATCTTCCATTTCCATGGTCTGATGGACAGGTCACCCAGAGCTCTTCAAGGGTTCGAAGCAGATGAGGACGCCTTCCCTCCTCAGGCGATAAAAAGGTAAACTTAATTTTCATTTTCTAATGCCTTACAGACTTGGGACATTCTGGTTCACAGTCAATGACAAATGATGCTTCTTTGTCATTACATTACTTTTCCTTATTGAAGGTAATAGCTTATATCTCATTAGCTTACCACTTGTATTTCCTAAGTTAATTTTCCAGCTTTCTCAGTTCCTGGGCTGCACTGCTTGCTTGAGAAGATGAGACAGCTGACCTAATTCTGATCTTCTGCCAACACGTTTGTCATTTTACCTAAGCCTGTTGAACACCCGGGAGTAACCTGTCCACTTACTGAGTCTGACGCTGGATGCCTTGTCTTGTCATATCTGCTGCCGGGACATAGAAAGCAAGGGCTTGATGTTCCACTTTTCGGGCACTATACAGAGGACCTGTGCACAATGTTTGATGTTCCACAGCAGGATGGCTGAACAAATGTGGCTCCCAGCATTGAAGATTCTTGGCATATCAACGATAATGGAAACAACCTTCAACTTGAAGTCATCCAGACTATGCATTGTATCTCCAAACTCCCACCACGTGGTTAAGCAATAAACAACCTGTGAGTCAAACTCAGCGGTTTGGGCAGCATTTGTGGGAGGAATGGACTTGCTGATGTTTTGGTTTGAAACCCAACATGAGGATGGCTAAGTTTTGATTGAATATTTGGGCATGTAATGCTGAGGCTTTATAAGGCATTGGTCGAACCGTACTTGGAGTATTGCGAGCAGCTTTGGGCCACATGTCTAAGAAATGATGTGCTGACATTGGAGAGGGTTCGGCGGTGGTTCATAAGAATGATTTTGCATATGAAAGTGCTAACGTATAAGGAACATTTGATGGCTCTGGGCCTGTACTCACTGGAGTTTACAGGAATGAAAGTGGGTCCCATTGGAACCTATCAAATATAGAAAGGCCTAGATAGAACGAATGTTTCCTATAGTGGGTGCATCTCGGACCTGAGGGCACAGCCTCGAATACAAGGACATCCCTTTATAACAGAGATGAGGAGGAATATATTTAGCCATAGGGTGACAGACAGCTGTGAAGGCCAAGTAATTTGTACAGTAGTAGGAGTAAAAATTTTTTATCAGAATACATACATGTCACCACATACAACCCCGAGATTTCCCTCCTGAAAACTGATCTTGATCAGTCAGGGCATTAAAGGTTATGGGGAGAAGGCAGGAGAACGAGGTTGAGAGGGATAATATATCAGCCATGACTGAACAGTGGAGCAGATTTGATGGGACGAATGTCCTAATCCTGCTCCTACGGTGTAAACAACACCTGAACTTTTAATTCAGATCACTTTCTTGTCTTCATTCCCTCACGTCTCTTTGGGTTTCTCCAGCCTGTGACTCACTGAGATCTCTACCTTCCTCTTATTTTTGCTCTGTGATCATTGCCACTTTAATCTCTACACTGTTCAAATTTTGGGCTGTCCCTTTAATTCCTTGCCCCACAGGCACTGAAATTCCTTTTCTGAAACTCTCAGCCTCTCACCTGTCTTTCATGCTTTTCAGAATCTACACTTCAAACAATCTTTTGATTGCCTGCCCCAGTATTTCATTTCGTGTCTTAGGGTCAATGGGTTTCATTTTGGCTCACAGCTGTGAGATGCCTTGGGACAATTTTAGTGCATAACGGGCACACTTTTGTTATTATTCAGATACATCAACCTATCCCATAGCTTGGCCAAATCTTCTTTTTATTTGTCGATCAATAGGTAGAGACTATTCATTACCTTTGCAGAATTTCTCTAACATAATTAATTATTGGTATCTATTTTTGCTCATCACATTCTAAAGCAAAATATTATTCAAATTCTTGGACCTTAAGCTGATTTCTGTTGTTAGTTTCTTCAGATAAAAAATTGTTCAATTTCTTATAGCAATTCGTATAGAATGCCAGTAAGGAATTAACCTTAAAGTCTCATCAACTCTGCTGCAGAGTAATTTTGATTGAACTACATGAGCAAGGGTGTGGAGAAATTGGCTGATAAAGAATGGGACTTCACTGCTCCTCACAATGTCCTCCTCCTCCAACAGTGAACTCTCCCACACAAGATGAATATCTACAGATTCAACCCAAACACCCCGGAACCCCCATGGTGCTTGATCAACTGGTAAAAATAACTATTCCTGAATTATTCCTTGTGTGTTATCAAGACAATGTTACCGTTACAGCGCTCCAATTTTTGGAGCAAGTATTTCTGATCTGGACCTTATGAGTATTAACCGAGCATTAACATTATCATTTTCGTTAAACAAAGTGCAAATTTAAGGATGGTTCTTTCTTGGCACGTCTGTAGATTTGGTACCTATTTTTGAATGAGTGCTGATGGCGAGGGAGGTTTTTCCCTGGGGAGTACAACCAGAGCCAAGACGCACAGCACCATGGATGGCTCAGCTGTCCGGGGAGGGAGGAGGAGGAACAAGCAGTGTTCAGTAGTTAGGGGTTCAGGCATTTCTATGGTTGTAGAAGTGATTCTTGGATAGAGCGTCATAGGAAGTCATTCCTGCCTGTGGCCATCAAACTTTACAACTCCTCCTTTGGAGGGTCAGACACCCTGAGCCAATAGGCTGGTCCTGGACTTATTTCATAATTTACTGGCATAATTTACATATTACTATTTAACTATTTATGGTTCCATTACTATTTATTATTTATGGTGCAACTATAACGAAAACCAATTTCCCCTGGGATCAATAAAGTATGACTATGACTATGACTAAATGCCCAGCCAGTCAGGCAGCATCTGTCATGATAGGAACAGAATCAGAATCGGGTTTATTATTACAGACATGTATCACAATTTTTTTCACTTTGCAGCACTAGTGCAGTGCAATACATAAAACATACTATACATTACAGTAAGAAAAATATTTTTAAAAGCATAATTAAGTAGTGCAAGACGAGAGTAAAACTAATGGTGTAGTGTTCATGGATTCATGGACTGTTCAAAAATCTCATGGGAGAGGGCAAGAGGCTGTTCTCAAAACATTGAATGTGCATTGTTGGGTTACTATACCTCCTTATTGATGGTAGTAATGAGAAAGGGGTGTGCCTTGAGTGGTGGGGGTCCTTAATGATGGATGCCACCTTTTTGAGGCATTGTCCTTTGAAGATGTCCTTGATGGTTAGGAGGTTAATGCTCATGATGGAGCTGGCTGAACTCACAACCACTGCAGATTGTTCCAGTCTTTTCATTACAGGGTCATGTAGGAGCCCTTCATGGAAAATTATGCCTTGGAGCCAAAGTCAAGAATATCATGGACAGGCCAAAGGATATTCTGTGGGGGGGGGGATGTAAAATGTTTGACATAGATAAAGAAAAGGATGGTGTTCTGCAAGCAGATTTCAAGGACCCTGAAAGTTACCATTCCCATATCATAGTCATAGTCATAGTCATACTTTATTGATCCCGGGGGAAATTGGTTTTCGTTACAGTTGCACCATAAATAATTAAATAGTAATCAGGAAATAAGTCCAGGACCAGCCTATTGGCTCAGGGTGTCTGACCCTCCAAGGGAGGAGTTGTAAAATTTGATGGCCACAGGCAGGAATGACCTCCTGTGATGCTCTGTGTTGCATCCCGGTGGAATGAGTGTCTGGCTGAATGTATTCCTGTGCCCAACCAGTACATTATGTAGTGGATGGGAGACATTGTCCAAGATGGCATGCAACTTGGACAGCATCCTCTTTTCAGACACCACCGTCAGAGAGTCCAGTTCCATCCCCACAACATCACTGGCCTTACGAATGAGTTTGTTGATTCTGTTGGTGTCTGCTACCCTCAACCTGCTGCCCCAGCACACAACAGCAAACATGATCGCACTGGCCACTACAGACTCGTAGGTCATCCTCAGCCTCGTCCGGCAGATGTTAAAGGAGCTCAGTCTCCTCAGGAAATAGAGACGGCTCTGATGCTTCTTGTAGACAGCCTCAGTGTTCTTTGACCAGTCCAGTTTATTGTCAATTCGTATTCCCAGGTATTTGTAATCACTCCATTTTGAACTCCCAAGTTAGTAGAGTACCACAATGACTGTGTGGCTGGACTGATGTTGGAGGAGCGAGTGCTTTGGATTGCTGAGGACTGGGTCTGGGCCAGGTGGGACCTGCACAGGTTTGATGGATTAACTCCGAGTTGGAACCAATGTCCTCATAGGAAAGCTCGAGAGCAGTGGATTGGCTTTCCCCGCCTTTGAAGACCTAAATTTTTGTTCTGTTTCATTCTATGACTACTTTTGAATGGTACAATTATGATCACTATCTTTAAGATGCTCTCCCACTGACTCTACAACCAATTATCGAGCTATATTCCCCTAAGTTACACTTAGCATTAAGCATTAATCCCTTATTCACTCTTCCTTCAGTTAGTCCTGACGAAGGGTCTCGGCCTGAAACCCTGAAGGGTCTCTTCCTAGAGATGCTGCCTGGCCTGCTGCGTTCACCAGCAACTTTAATGTGTGTTGCTTAGCATTAAGTGTCCATTTGGTAGCATCGCATTTCCTGATACGCATTTCCAGTTGCTTTCCTCCGCCATGTCTATACACTGATGCGAAATAAATGGTCGGAGACGATGAACCAAATCGTCAAATCTACCTGCCGACATCCGAAAATATTTGAAATGCATTTCCTCAAACATGTCTCTCACGAAGAAACTCAACACAGTGGCATAGAAACCCCACCGCCAACTAGCGTTTTAGCGGTGAATTGCAGAGCGATGCAGACACAATACGCATGCTCGCTACAGCGTAGGGCTACGCAAAAGTATAAATCAGGCCTATGGCGTAGCCCATATGCACAAGTATAAATCAGCCTTTAACACCACTCCATAATTTGACTCCATATCTGCTCCTCAGCTCTGCTGACTGTCAGGAGGCTTGTGGAATACACCCAGCAAAGTGATCCTTTCCTTTTTTCAACCATAGACCCTTCTCAGATATCATTCCTCATTCCTCCTTACTCAATAATGATACGTCACCTTCCGTTTTACATCCTCTCCTTTTGATATTTCTGGACTGTACTCTGCATTGGCGATGAATGGGCTGAAAGGTCAAAGGCGATATTTGATTGACGGAGAGGAATGCGGGCTGAACCAATGAGCTGCGGCAGGAGGCGGGCTGTGTCCGCGGACAGAGCCTATTGATAAAGTTGCATTAGTTTGAATCCTTTCCTGGCCAGGATGGCGGACTACGATCTGACGATGCGAATTGCAAATTTCTTGGATCGCCACTTGGTTTTCCCGCTGCTCGAGTTCCTGTCGGTCAAAGAGGTAAAGGCGGAGGGTCCGGTCCACCCGCGTTGTCGATGTCTGTGTCGGGGTTCCCGGCATCTGCAGCGCACCCACGTGAGGAGGTCTCCAGCCGGGGCCTAGTTTGAGCGTGGCCGCTGGGGGCCTGGGGAGGCACCGATTTCAACCCTCACCCCAACCGTAACCCACCTGCCTCACACCCCTGTGCTAATCTACCGCACATCATCCGGGCTGGAGAATCGAGGGAGCGGAAGACACTGCTTCCCAAGCCTCGCGGGAGCGGGAGATACTGTCTTCCATTACCCCCCCCCCACCCACCCTATACTATAAACCTCCTCCCTTACTCTTTTCTACCACCTCCGCCATCCAGCACACGACTAACATTGATTTCTCTCTGTCATAAGCACACATCCTCTCCCTCCCCTACTCACTGCACATCTGGCCAGAGGGTTTAGGGCATCTGGTTCACCTCTTTCAGAATCAGGTTTAATATCACTGGCATTGTCGTGAAATTTGTTGTATTTATAGCAACAATACATCATAATAGAAAAAAAACCTGTGAATTACAGTAAAAAGATATACATATAATCGTAGAGCAAAAGTAAAAATAAAAAACGGTAGTGAGGTAGTGTTCATGAGTTTAATGTCCATTAAGAAATAGGATGGCAGAGGGGAAGAAACTGTTCCTGAATCATTGAGTGTGTGCCTTCAGGTTTCTGTACCTCCTTCTAATGGTAGCAATGAAGGCAAGGCATGATCTGGTTAATGAGGGTCCATAATGATGGCTGTTTTTTTTTTGCAATATTGGCTTGAAGATATCCTGGATACGATTGGAGGCTAGTGCCCATGACTAAGTTAGAACTCTCTGCAGCTATTTCGATCCTGTGCAATGGCCTCCCCATACCAGACGGTGATGCAGCCCGTTAGAATGTTATCCACGGTACATCTGTAGAAATTTGCGAGTGTCTTTGGTGACATACCAAATCACCTCAAACTTCTAATGAAGTGTATCCATTGTGCCTTCTTTGTAGCTGCATCAATATGTTGGGTCCAGGATTGATCCTCAGAGATATTGACACCCAGGAACGTGAAATTACTCACTATTTTTCACTTTTGATAGCCCCATGAAGACTGGTGTGTGTTTCAACGCCTTGCCCTCTCTGAAGTTGATAATCAGTTCTTTGGTCTTACCGACATGGAGTCCAAGGATGTTGCTGCGAAACCACTTAACTACCTGATATATTTTGCTTCTGTATGCCTTTTCGTCACTTTCTGAAATCCTGCCAACGATAGTTGTATCATTGGCAAATTTATAGATGGCATTTGAGCTGTGCCTCGCCACACAGTCATGGGTGTAGAGAGAGTAGAGCAGTGGGTTAAGCATACGTCCCTGAGGTACGCCAGTGTTGATTGTCAGCGAGGTGGAGTTGTTATTTCCAATCCGCACAGATTGTGGACTTCCGGTTAGGAAATTGAGGATCCAGTTGCAGAAGGAGGTACGAAAGCCCAGCTTCTGGAACTTTTCAAACAGAAAGGTTGGAATGATTTTGTTAAGAACTGAGCTGTAGTCAATAAATATAGTATTGATATAGTATTTGTGTTGTCAAGGTGATCCAAGGCTGCTTGAGGGCCAATGTGGTCACATCTATCATAGACCTATTGTGGTGAATTGCAGTGGATTCAGGTCCTTGCTGAGACAGGAGTTAATTCCAGCCATTACCAACCTCTCAAAGCACTTCATTGCTGTAGATGTGAGTGCTACTGGACGATAGATGTTAAGGCAGCTCACCATGCTCTTTTTGGGTGCTGGTATAATTGTTGCTCTTTTGAAGCAGGTGGGAACTTATGACAGTAGCAATGAGAGATTAAAAATGTTTTTGAACCCCCCCCCCCCGCCAGTGTTTGGCACAGGTTTTCAGAACCCTACCAGGTACTCCATTGGGGCCTATCGCCTTGCAGGGGTTCACCCTCTTGAAAGATGTTCTCTCTTTCAAAGCATGCATAAAATGCATTGAGCTCATCTAGAGTGAACCATCACTGCCATTCATGATGTTGGGCTTCACTTTGTAGGAAGCAGTGGCTTGCAAACCCTGCCAGAGTTGACCTGCATCTGATTCCGCCTCCAACTTTGGTTGGAATTATTCCTTTGCTCTTGAGCAGCGGTCCCCAACCACTGGGCGGCAAAGCATGTGCTACCGGGCCGCGAGGAAACGATATCAGTCAGCTGCACCTTTCCTCATTCCCTGTCACGCACTGTTGAATTGAACATAGGGTTGCCAACTGTCCTGTGTTTGCTGGGACATCCCGTATATTGGGCTAAATTGGTTTGTCCCGTATTTCCCCCACTAAGGTAGAGCGTTCCTATGAAACCTTTCGTGCCGAAATGGCGTGAAGCAAAGAAGCAATTACCGTTCATTTATATGGGAAAAATTTTTGAGCGTTCCCAGACCCAAATAATTACCTACCAATCATACCAAATAACACAAAACCGAAAATAACACTAAAATATAGTAAAAGCAGGAATGATATGATAAATACACAGCCTATATAAAGTAGAGATAATGTATGTACAGTATAATTGGGAAGATGCAGGCAAAACCGATTTGTGGGGAAAAAATCAGCACATACGCGCATGCGCACATCACATGTGCAGGTCACGCATGCGCACACAGGTGCCCGTGCAAGGCTTCATGGTCATGGTAGTCTTTCCTGGGGTAAAGTGTCCCGGGATTTGACTGCTACTTTTGTCCCTTATTTGGGAGTGAGAAAGTTGGCAACCTGAACTGTAAAAGACATGTTGAGGTGAGTTTAACCCTACTTGGACCCCCACCCCCCCACCCCCGGTCGGCTGGTCTGCAAAATATTGTCAATATTAAACTGGTCAGCGGTGCAAAAAAGGTTGGGGACCCCTGCTCTTGAGATAGCCTTCCGCAAATGGAACCTGGTTTTCTTGTACAGACTTGAGTGCCACAGATCTAGCCCAGAGACTACGAACCTTGCTCATCCATGACTTTTGATTTGGGTATGTACAGTACGTTCTCATGGACACACACTCATCCACACAGCTTTTAATGAAGTCAGTGACAGCTGTCATGTTCTTATTCAGACTCGAAGATGAATCCCTGAATACAATCCAGTTTACCAATTCAAAGCAGTGCTGTAAGCGCTCCTGTGCCTCCCTTGTCCGTACTTTCTTGGTGCTCACTACTGGTGCTGCAGTCTTCAGTCTCTGCCTATATTCGGGGAGTAGAAGTATAGCCAGGTGACCAGACTTTCCAAAGTGTGGGTGTGGGATAGCACAGTTGGTGCTCTTGATGGTGGTGTAACAGTGGTCCAGTGTGTTGGTTCCTCTTTTGTATTGTCCAGGTGATCCAAGGCTGCGTGAGAGCCAAAGGGATCACATCTGTCATAGACCTATTGTGGTGAATTGCAGTGGGTTCAGGTCCTTGCTGAGACAGGAGTTAATTCTAGCCATGACCAACCTCTCAAAGCACTTCATTGCCGAAGATGTGAGTGCTACTGGATGATAGACGTTAAGGCAGCTCACCATGGCAATAATTATTTTGAGGCTTTTTCAAGCTGACCTGGTTAAATCCCTCAAAATAATAGGGAAGGCATCAGGATGCACTGTTGCATACCTGTTGATTACATCGCTCATTTCATTTAGAGTCTGTTTTACACCGACCTGAGGGATGTATACCTCTACCATGGCAGATAAAATGGATGACAGTTGATCGCAAGATGTTCCAGGTTGGGTGAGCAGAACTGGGACAGCACCACAACCTTTCTGCACCACAAGGAGTTGATAGTCATAGTCATAAGTCATACTTTATTGATCCCGGGGGAAATTGGTTTTCGTTATAGTTGCACCATAAATAGTAATAGTAATATTACTATTAGTAACTAGTAATAGTCATGGAAATAATAAATAGTAATAGAATAGTAATAGAAAATAGTAATAAATAGTTAAATAGTAATACGTAAATTATGCCAGTAAATTATGAAATAGTCCAGGACCAGCCTATCGGCTCAGGGTGTCCGACCCTCCAAGGGAGGAGCTGTAAAGTTTGATGGCCTCAGGCAGGAATGACTTCCTATGACGCTCTCTGCTGCATCTCGGAGGAATGAGTCTCTGGCTGACTGTACTCCTGTGTCCACCCAGTACATTATGTAGTGGATCATAAAGCCTATTCCACCTCCTCTGCCTATGAAAGACTCAGCAGTCCTATCTTGGTGGTGTATTGAGAAACCGTCAAGCTGTATTGCTGCATCCGAAATTGTGGGGGATAACCAAGATTCCATGAAGCAAAAAACACAACACCTTTTAATGTCCCTCTGGTACAGCAATCTAGCTCTGAAATCTTCATCTTATTTACCAGACACAGTCCGTTTGTTTGCCAGCAAGATGGCTTGTATTGGGAGTCGAAAGCTATGCTTAGTTGGACCAACTTTTAGACTAGAGCGGTATCCTTTCTTCCGCTGTCTTAAGGGGAACAGTGCCAGTCACCGGAGTCCATTCAAGTTTCGTGGACTTTGAGACCTTGGATGTAGTTGTGGTTATCAGTTGTTGCACACTGAAACAGGAACATTTGATGGTTTCCATCGGAGCTGTTGGCACAAGTCACCTTCTTGGTGGCACTCCGGGAGTGGAAGGCATCAAGAAGTTGACACCCCCACCCACCCAAACCCTGCCAATACTCTGTTTGGCCAGAGTGGGAGAGAATGATTTCAGCACACATGTACCGACACTTCCACACTTCTCCACCCCTTCTTCCTTTGCATATCTGGTTGGAAGCAATGGTAGACAATGGGACCCCCCCCCACCACTGATGAAACCTCTGCACCTCACTAAACTGTCCACTTCTTCTCCCACCCCAACTCTCTCATCACAATGCTCTTTCCACTACATGTTACTGCTAGAAACCTGAGGAGCACAAGCTCTTAATTTCCCCTCCCCGCTCCCAACACTGCCCCTCAGGAGACAAAGCCCCTTCCCATTCCCCTATACCCTGCCAAAGGTCCTGCTGGAGGCCTAAGATGATTGCAGATTCTCAATGCCTCCCCCACTATCACATTTTCCCTCCCTACCACCTTATATTCCCACTCATCCGTCCCCTTGTGATCCTTTTTCCCCCACAACAAACAAATGTGCTAGAGGAACTCAGCTGGTCATGTTTTGGGTCAAAACCTACCATAGATGCTGCATAATCCATTGAGGTCCTCTAGCACATTGTTTGTTGTTCCAAATTCCAGCATCTGCAGTATCTGGAGACCCTCACCCCCTCCTTCCCCAATTGCACCAATTTTACAGGAGCATCATTGCATGTCCTGAGCAGCTGCATCACTGTCTGTTATGGGAATTGCAAGGCATCTGGATCACAAGACCCCGCAAAGGAATACAAGGGCTGCTGAGAGCATCATTGGGGTCATTCTCTCACTCATCAAAGATACATGTCAGGAGACTGTGTATGCAGGGCTATTAGCATTGTCAAGGATCCCTCCCATCTGTCCCACAATCTTTTTGACTCACTACCATTAGTCAGGACGTACTGTACCATTAGGACAAGAACTGTTAAGATGGGATATAGCTTCTTCCCTACAGGCTGTGAGACCATTGAACTCCCTGCCACCACCCAGATCTCATCATGTATGAAATGCCAGCGGAGTTATACTATTTACTTTTTGACTTGTATAGTAAATACACCTTGTGGTAAATGTCAATATTCAGGAATATATTTCATTATTTGTTAATTTATTTTTGGTAAAGTTACTTTGTTTTTTTTCTGTGTGGGTTATATGTACTGTGTAGTGCACCTTGGCCAGGAGGAGCATTGTTTCGTTTGCTGTTGTACATGTGTACAGCTGAATGACAATAAACTGAACTCGTGTGCCTCTCCTCCTACCCTCCCCCTCTAGTCATTCCAACCACAAAGGCTGCATCTTCCTATTCCCCACACAAGCCAATCTCTTTCCCCTTACACCCCTCTCAACCCTCCCCCCTGAGTCAAGTTCCACATCCTTAGGTGATTGTGATTTTTAAGGTAGGGGAAAAGATGTTAAAAGATCTGAATCTCTTATCACCCTCAAGGCAGCAATGCCCTCACTCCACCCTGGTCCACAGTCCTTTTTTTTTTCAACCAGTACTCCAAAATGAGGTTTCTTCAGGCTCTTGCACATTCTTGGGGAGATTTGCTTTCACCTTGCATGAAGCCATTTGCAATAAATGTTAATGCTGGTTGCCTCCCAAATTGCTTGCTCTTCATGCATATCATGCAGCTGCAGATTAATGTGTCCCCATGCCTCAATATTTTCTGTTTTCCATAACAAATTATGACAGACACTAACAAACTGGAATAAAACAAATTATTGGGACTCCGCTGAAATAAAACTAGAAAATGTTGGGAAACACTCAGGAGGTCAAACTGCATAAGTGGAAAGAGAAACAAAATTAACAATTCTAATGAAGTTGTCTTTGATCTGAAACATTAAGTCAGTCTGTAGATACTGCATGTCTTGCTGAATATTTCCAGAATTTTCCCAGTTTATTTTACTGGAAATGCTCTGCAAGTTGGACTGCATCTATGGAGAGAGAATCAGCATGAACCTTTCAAGTCAATGTTCTGTCATCTTATGGGGAGGAGAAAAACAAGTGGTAAGGGAAGGGCAGATCTGTGAGCTAGAGATCAGAAGTGATTGAATGACATGGGATTGTACTGGTTACAAGGGGATGGTGGAGGCAAGGGAGGGGCGTATCTGGGGAGATATAAATTGTAGGAAGCAATTGAAATCAGGTTTTAGCAGGAGGGCTGGCAGGGGTGCAGCTCTTAAGCGACACTGGAAGTGAGATTCAAGATGGGATAGAAATTAGAAAATATTGTCAATATTCTGGTTGTATAATGTATGCAGAGAGAGTCATTGTTCAAAGTTGATGACCTTTTCTCAGAATTAGGAAAACTTTGAAATCAAATATATTTTCATTTGCGGACAGAGATGGGATGGCAAACAAATAACATGTCAGTGATTGGTGGTCAAAAGAGACCAAATGATGGTACCATCCTAGAGAGTTTGGTCTTTGAATATGATCAATATAGAAGAAATGGAATTAGCAAGTAACTGAAAACAGAGAGACTAGATAAAACTTAAAAAAATCAATGAAAAATGAAAATTGGTGAAAATAATTGCTGTAGATGCTGAAAATATGAAGAAAATACTGGAAATAATTAGGACAGTTAGTGGTTTTGGAAGGACAAGTAGTTAATGTTCCTGGTTCATAACTTTTTGTTAGATATGTCCACCTTGATACAAACAGAAAGGGATGATTATCTGAAATTCTTGAGTTCTGAGGACTTTAGCCTGTCAATGGAAGGTGAAATGGTGTTTACATTGGGTTTTATTGGAAATGTAACATCGAACATAGAAATCTACAGCCATTACAGGCCCTTTGGCCCACAATGTTGTGCCGACCATGTAATTTACTCTAGAAACTGCCTAGAATTACCCTACTGCATAGTCCTTTTTTTTTCTAAGCTCCATGTACCTATCTAAGAGTCTCTTTAAAGACCCTATTGGATCCGCCTCCACCATCGTTACCGGCAGTGCATTCTATGCACCCACCACTCTGTGTGGAAAAACTAACCCCTGACATCCCCTCTGTACCTGCTTCCCAGAATGAAGACCATCATCCTCGACCTTGAGAGATAGCCATGACGACGACGAGCTACTTCCCAGCACCTTAAAACTATTCGTGTTAGCAATTTCAGCCCTGGGAAGAAAGCCTCTGGCTAGCCACATGATCAATGCCTTTCATCATCTAGTACACCTCTATCAGGACACCTCTTATCCTTCGTCGCTCCAGGGAGAAAAGGCCAGGTTCACTCAACCTATTTTCATGAGGCACACTCTCCAATTCAGGCAACACCCTTGGAAATCTCCTCTGCACTGTCTTTATAGTATCCACATTCTTCCTGTAGTGAGGTGACTGGAACTGAACACAGTACTCCAAGTGGGATCTGACCAAGGTTTTGTGTAGCTGTAACATTACCTCATGGCTCTTGAACTCAGTCCCATGGTTGATGAATGCCAACATGTCATACGCTTTCTTAACAACACTGTCAACCTGTACAGCAGCTTTGTGTGTCCTATGGACGCGGACCCCAAGATCTCTCTGATTCTCTACACTGCCACCATTCTACTTCTTCATCCAGATCTTTTATAAAAATCACAAAGAGGTGTGGCCCCAGAACAGTTCCCTGCAGAACTTCACTAGTCACTGACCTCTATGCAGAATACGAACCATCTACAACCACCCTTTGCCTTCTGTGGGCAAGCCAATTCTGGATCCACAAAGCAAGGGTTCTTGGATCCATGCCTCCTTACTTTCTGAGTGAGCCTTGCATGGACAGCCTTTTCAAATGTCTTACTGAAATCCATATACACTACATCCACTGCTCTACCTTCATCAATGTGTTTGGTTACAGCCTCAAATAATTCTAACAAGCTCATAAGACACGAGCTGCCGTTGACAAAGCCATGCTGACTGTTGTGCAGCCATGCTGTGAGAGAGGTTGGTTATAATGAAGTACAGAGTGAAAGAGACAGGTAACTCAGAATCACCTTCGTCACTGAATGGATGTGTTCTGTTCAGTTTTAGTAGATGAAATATATTCAGTTCATCTATTCTACTAAAATGAAGAGTTTTATATCATCCTGCCATCTTATTGCAGTTTGCTGTCTGTGTACTTCCCATTTCTGTCTTGGTCCTTTCAGACATGTGTTGGGTCTTCAGCTGTTTGAATCCACTGACCAAAGAGATCGGAATAAGATTCCACCTGTATTCTCAAAGAGCAATTTGACAATTACTTCATTACTTTGAATAGTCGTCCAGCAGGTAGTGCAGCTGCCTCACAGCTCCCGTGGCCTGAGTTTGATCCTGATTTTGTGCACTGTTTGCGTGGAGTTTGCACATTGTTCTCATTTCCCCTAGATTCTTCAGATTCCTCATAGATGTCAAAGGTATACTGTTTGGGAGGTTAATTGGCTGTTGTAAATTCCCCTTAATAAGGTGATTAGTTGGAGAATTAGATGGTATTTGAACTATGCCTTGCCACACAGTCATGTGTGTATAGAGAGTAGAGCAGTGAGCTAAGCGCACACCCCTGAGGTGTGCCAGCGAGGAGGAGATGTTATCACCAATCCACAGAGATTGTGGTCCTCCGGTTAGGAAGTTGAGAATCCAATTGCAGAGGGAGGTACAGAGGCCCAGGATCTGCAACACAATTAGAATAGTGTCAGTTAGCATTTCAGATAAAATAAATTCCAGGGAAAGGAACAGAATGTATGGAATTGCTTTGGGAGCGAGTGTAGATTTATTGGGCTGAATGACTTGTCTCTGTCAAAAGTAAATGATTGTTAGGAAATATGAAAAAGCTGGGCTTTGGGAGTGCATTGAACAAATCTTTAGAGTCTCCATGGGCATGATGGGTTGAAGGAATTCCTATGCTGTAAAATTAAAAGATTGTGTGTATTGTTCAGAGCTGTAGATAATTTTTTCATTGGAGGGAGGGAGTAGTTATCACACATGCTTTCTGCTCAACTGACTACAGAGATCACAGAGTGCTCAGATTTTCAGAAAGTCTCGTCTCTCTCACTCTTCACCATTTAATTTTACGCGTTGAATGTTGGTGTGCTTTTTAATTATGATGATTTCATTCAAGATTGCTGTGCAGAGCTAGAATTGGGCATTGTGGGTTATTTAGAATTAAGCTGTGGTCTGTACTGAATTAGATGTAATGCTCAAAATGCGCCTGAGTTGAACACTGTGATGTTGTGTTTTTTTTAAGTTTTAAGGGTACTATACCTGCATTTGATATGTTTTAATTATAGATTTACAATGAAAAGGAGCTTCTCCAAGGGAAACTGGACCTACTCAGTGACACAAACATGGTTGACTTCGCTATGGATGTGTACAAAAACTTGTATCTTGATAAAGAGATTCCTCAAGGTGAGTTGTATATATGTAACTTTTGCTTCGGCTAGCAGCTTAATATAGGGGGCGATAGCCCCTGGCCCAGCCAAACTTCTCATTTGGGTGGATGCTGCGCTGTGTCCCCTGTTACAAATCAGTACCCCGAAATAACAAACAGTACACAATATGTGATTAAATGATTAAGCTTTTTAATTCTTACTTTGACTATATGGTTAGTAAAGAAATGAAAAAAAAGAGAAAAAAGGGCCCAATCTTGTTAAACAGTCTGTTGCGCAATGTTGGGGCTCACTGATAAGTCGATCGTCCACCATCGACCTCCGAACGTCGCTGCCCTTTGGACCCTTGCTCCAAGTCCACCCCGTCCGGCGGTCTACCAACTCTCTCCATTCGTGTCTTCTCTCCTCATCTCTCCCCGGCAAAAGACTGTGAAAATCTCTCTTCCAGCTCACAAGAAAGAACAACAGCACCCCAAACCCCTTTATCTCCAGTCATAACCCAAACATTGCTGCTACAGAGATACCTTACAGCATGTTACACAGCAGTGAAATCCTACAGTGTTACATATAATGTATATTTTTCAGGACATATAATGTCACAATTCATAAGCATCATTTACAGCTTGTCGTGAAGGAATATGTTGGTGTGGATCCAAAACTCATTGCAATTTTGTATTTAGAGTCATACAGCATGGAATCAGGCCCTTTGACATAAGTTGATGCCCAGCTAGGATTCACATTTAAGGTTGTCCTGTTTGCCACATTTGGCCCCAAACCAGGGGTTCCCAACCTTTTTTATGACATGGGGCCTTACCGTTAACCGAGGGGTCTGTTGACCCCAGAATGGGCACCCCCAATCTAAGCCTTTTCTTTCCATTTTATGTTTTTGGGCCCCATATTTTAGACAGGATGTGCTGGCATTGGAAAAGGTTCAGAGGAGTTTTGTGTGAATGATTCTGCAAACATTAGGATTAATGTGTGAATTTAAAAACGCGAACACAAGGAAATCTGCAGATGCTGGAATTTCAAGCAACACACATAAAAATTGCTGGTGAACGCAGCAGGCCAGGCATCATCTCTAGGAAGAGGTACAGTCGATGTTTCGAGCCGAGACCCTTCGTCAGGACTAACTGAAAGAAGAGCTAGTAAGAGATTTGAAAGTAGGAGGGGGAGATCTGAAATGATAGGAGAAGACAGGAGGGGGAGGGATGGAGCCAAGAGCTGGGCAGGTGATTGGCAAAAGGGATATGAGAGGATCATGGGACAGGACGCCTAGGGAGAAAGAAAGGGGGAGGGGGGAAACCCAGAGGTTGGGGAAGGAGTATAGTGAGAGGAACAGAGGGAGAAAAAAATTAATAATAAATAAATAACGGATGGGGTACGAAGGGGAGGTGGGGCATTAACGGAAGTTAGAGAAGTCAGTGTTCATGCCATCAGGTTGGAGGCTGTACCTCTTCCTATAGATGCTGCCTGGTTTGCTGCGTTCACCAGCAATTTCTATGTGTGCTAGATTAATGTGTGAGGTGTGCTTGGGTCTGGGCTGGAATTTAGAAAATTGGAGGGGTTGGGGTCGGAATCTCATTGAAACTACCTAATGTTGACTATATAAATAGAGTGGATGTAGAGAGGGTGTTTCAGTAGTGGGAGAGTCTAGGAACAGAAGGCACAGCCTCAGACTAGAAGGACCATAAGACATTAGGAGCAGAATTAGGCCATTTGGCCTACTGAGCCTGCTTCACCATTCCATCATGGCTGACTTATTATCCCTCTCAACCCCATTCTCCTGCCTTTTCTCTGTAACTTCTGACGCTCTGACTAATCAAGAGTCTGTCAATCTCCGCTTTAAATTTACTCAGTTACTTGGTTACCACAGCTGTTGTGGCAATGAATTCCATAGATGCACCCTCTCTGGCTAAAGAAATTCCTCATCTTTGTTCCAAAGGGATACCCTTCTATTCTGAGGCTGTGCCTTCTGGTTTTAGACTCACCCACTATTGGAAACATCTACTATATGTAGACCTTCCAATATTCCATAGGTTTCAATGAGATCCCCCTCATTTTCTGAAGTCCTGTGAGTATAGGCCCAGAGCCATCAAACATTCCTCATAAGTTAACCCAATCATTCTCATGAACCTCGTCTGGATCCTCTCCAATTCCAGCACGTCTTTTCATAGATGAAGGGCCCAAAACTGCTCAGAATGCTCTAGGTGTGGTCTGATATTCTGGTCCTCTCAAAATGAATGCTAACATCGTATATGCCTTCCCTACCACAGGCTCAATTTGCAGTTAACCTGTAGGGAATCCAACACAAGGACTCCCAAGTCCTTTTGCACCTCTTAATTTTGAAATTTCTCTCCATTTAGGAAGTAGTCTATGCCTTTATTCCTTTTACCGAAGTGCATAACCATACATCTTCCTACACTATATTCTATTTGCCACTTCTTTGCTCATTTGCCCAATCTGTCTAAGTCCTTCTGCAGACTCTCTACTTCCTCAACACTACTTGCCCCTCTACCTACCTTCATATCATCTGCAAACTTGACTACAAAGCCATCAATTCTGTCATCCGAATCATTGACATATAACATGAAAAGAAGCAGTCCCAATACCAACCCCTGCGGAATACCACTAGCTATTAGCAGCTAACCAGAAAACATCCCCTTTATTCCCACTCTGCCACTTGCCATTCACCCAAACTTCTATCCATGCTGGTATCTTTCCTGTAATACGCTGGGTTCTTATTTAGCAGCCTCATGCAGCATCTTGTCAAAGGCCTTCTGAAAATTCAAGCAAACAACATTCACTATCCTGCACATGGACAGAGCAGCAAAGACACTTGAAGGCCGAGGGGGTGGAGTTCATGATTAACTCATTGTGGTGCACTGACAATCTGTCTCAGTCCCACTTGGCAACCTGGAACATGTAGTGATCAAGTGATGTCCATTTTATCTGCTGAGGGAGATCTCCGTTCTCATCCTGGTTTCTGTGTGCATTCCACCCCGGCTGATGGAGGAGCTGCGCACCCTGATGCCTTCCCAATCATTGTGGGAAATTTCATCCAGGCCAGCTTATATAAGTCTCTTCCCAACTACGAACAACATACAGTATTACCTGTAGAACCAGAGGAATTAATACACTTTACCACAGTTACACCACCATCAAGAACGCTTACTGTGTCATCTCACACCTGCACTTCATCCAGTCTAATCACCTGGCTTTACTATGTTACGTACCCCGTAACTGGGTTGCCAAACCAGCAGAAATGGATCACTCAGTTGGAGTCTGGAGTACTAGAACTAAGAAAGTTTTATTAAAGAAACAAGCAACACAGTAATCGAAAGGATAATAAATGCAACAGTTCAGCGATGATAAACACACATGTGCACAGAATTAAGATAACAGCATCAATCAAGCTCTATCGTTGTCTAGGGGTAAATGACCAAATTTCAAAGTGACTCAAAGTTCAGTCCAGTTAGTAGTTCAGTTCGCAGTAATCGTTGCCATGGCGATGGACAACGTTGGGGAAGAGAGAGAGAGAACAGGAACAACTGATCATTCAGAACGGCTTCACTCACAGACCGGCGAGATTGCTCACAAGCAACTTTTGGGCGGGTCCTTGGTGATGTCACCTGAGGTCACCGACTGTGACCCCTCCTCCAGATGCAGTCGATCCTCTGCAGTGAACCCGGCACCCAGGCAAGGGCGGACACACACCGGGTTCCCGCTGATTGTACCTTTCCACCCTGGCCGTTGTCTGGTACCTCTCACCGACTCGTGAGAAGCGTACCGCTTCCAGGGTCTCGTTACCTCGGGTGGCGTGTGTCCTGCCTTAGCGAACCTGACCCTTTTTATCCCCCTGCTGGGGTATCGCCTGTCCATCACTTCAAACAGTTCAAGGTTCAAAGGGGGTAGCCGCTCCAGACAGCTCTCTCTCTCCCACGTCCCTTCATTACACATCTCCAGACGCTGCTCCATTGTTCCTTATCTCTCCTTCCCCTGAGGGCAGGTGGCAGACCACTTGCTGATGTCACTGATGCTAACACAGGCCAGCAAACCTCTTAATTTTATGTGTATTCTCGTCACAACTACTTCTGGTGTACAGACTGAGACTGAGAACAGCAGTACCAATTGTGAAGACCACAAAAATATGGTAAAGGGAGATGGTGCTCTTGGAATGTCATTGAAAACCTGTGCTGACTCACTAGCAGGAGTGTTCAAGGACATCTTCAATCTCTCAGTTTTGCAGTTGGAGGTTTCCACCTGCTTCAAAAGAGTGTCAAATTATACCAGTGCCCAAGAAGAGCCGAGTGAGCTGCCTCAATGACGGTCGCATAGTTGCACTCTACATCTACAGTGATGAAGTGAAGTTTGTCATGGTCAGAATCAACTCCCGCTTAAGCAAAGACTTGGACTAGTTGCAATTTGCCTACCACCATAATGGGTCTACAGTGGATGTAATCTCACTGACTCTCCATGACCTTGGACCATCTGGATAACAGCAATATCTATGTCGGGCTGCTGTTTATTGATTACAGCTCAGCATTCATAGACATAGAAAATAGGTGCAGGAGTAGGCCATTCGGCCCTTTGAGCCTGCACCGCCATTTATTATGATCATGGCTGATCATCCAACTCGGAACCCTGCACCAGCCTTCCCTCCATACCCTCTGATCCCCCTAGCCACAAGGGCCATATCTAACTCCCTCTTAAATATAGCCAATGAACTGGCCTCAACTGTTTCCTGTGGCAGAGAATTCCACAGATTCACCACTCTCTGTGTGAAGAAGTTTTTCCTAATCTCAGTCCTAAAAGGCTTCCCCTTTATCCTCAAACCATGACCCCTCGTTCTGGACTTCCCTAACATCGGGAACAATCTTCCTGCATCTAGCCTGTCCAATCCCTTTAGGATTTTATACGTTTCAATCAGATGCCCCCTCAATCTTCTAAATTCCAACGAGTACAAGCCTAGTTCATCCAGTCTTTCTTCATATGAAAGTCCTGCCATCCCAGGAATCAATCTGGTGAACCTTCTTTGTACTCCCTCTATGGCAAGGATGTCTTCCCTCAGATTAGGGGACCAAAACTGCACACAATACTCCAGGTGTGGTCTCACCAAGGCCTTGTACAACTGCAGTAGTACCTCCCTGCTCCTGTACTCGAATCCTCTCGCTATAAATGCCAGCATACCATTCGCCTTTTTCACCGCCTGCTGTACCTGCATGCCCACTTTCAATGACTGGTGTATAATGACACCCAGGTCTCGTTGCACCTCCCCTTTTCCTAATCGGCCACCATTCAGATAATAATCTGTTTTCCTATTTTTGCCACCAAAGTGGATAACTTCACATTTATCCACATTAAATTGCATCTGCCATGAATTTGCCCACTTACCCAACCTATCCAAGTCACCCTGCATCCTCTTAGTATCCTCCTCACAGCTAACACTGCCGCCGAGCTTCGTGTCATCTGCAAACTTGGCGATGCTGCATTTAATTCCCTCAATCAAGTCATTAATATATATTGTAAACAACTGGGGTCCCAGCACTGAGCCTTGCGGTACCCCACTAGTCACTGCCTGCCACTCTGAAAAGGTCCCGTTTATTCCCACTCTTTGCTTCCTGTCTGCTAACCAATTCTCTATCCACATCAATACCTTACCCCCAATACCGTGTGCTTTAAGTTTGCACACTAATCTCCTGTGTGGGACCTTGTCAATAGCCTTTTGAAAATCCAAATATACCACATCCACTGGTTCTCCCCTATCCACTCTACTAGTTACATCCTCAAAAAATTCTGTGAGATTCGTCAGACATGATTTTCCTTTCACAAATCCATGCTGACTTTGTCCGATGATTTCACCGCTTTCCAAATGTGCTGTTATCACATCTTTGATAACTGACTCCAGCAGTTTCCCCACCACCGACGTTAGGCTAACCGGTCTATAATTCCCCGGTTTCTCTCTCCCTCCTTTTTTAAAAAGTGGGGTTACATTAGCCACCCTCCAATCCTCAGGAACTAGTCCAGAATCTAACGAGTTTTGAAAAATTATCACTAATGCATCCACTATTTCTTGGGCTACTTCCTTAAGCACTCTGGGATGCAGACCATCTGCCCCTGGGGATTTATCTGCCTTTAATCCCTTCAATTTACCTAACACCACTTCCCTACTAACATGTATTTCACTCAGTTCTTCCATCTCACTGTCCCCTACTATTTCCGGAAGATTATTTATGTCCTCCTTAGTGAAGACAGAACCAAAGTAGTTATTCAATTGGTCTGCCATGTCCTTGCTCCCCATAATCAATTCACCTGTTTCTGTCTGTAGGGGACCTACATTTGTCTTTACCAGTCTTTTCCTTTTTACATATCTATAAAAGCTTTTACAGTCAGTTTTTATGTTCCCTGCCAGTTTTCTCTCATAATCTTTTTTCCCCTTCCTAATTAAGCCCTTTGTCCTCCTCTGCTGAACTCTGAATTTCTCCCAGTCCTCAGGTGAGCCACTTTTTCTGGCTAATTTGTATGCTTCTTCTTTGGAATTGATACTATCCCTAATTTCTCTTGTCAGCCACGGGTGCACTACCTTCCTTGATTTATTCTTTTGCCAAACTGGGATGAACAATTGTTGTAGTTCATCCATGCAATCTTTAAATGCTTGCCATTGCATATCCACCGTCAATCCTTTAAGTGTCATTTGCCAGTCTATCTTAGCTAATTCACGTCTCATACCTTCAAAGTTACCCCTCTTTAAGTTCAGAACCTTTGTTTCTGAATTAACTATGTCACTCTCCATCTTAATGAAGAATTCCACCATATTATGGTCACTCTTACCCAAGGGGCCTCTCACGACAAGATTGCTAATTAACCCTTCCTCATTGCTCAAAACCCGGCCTAGAATAGCCTGCTCTCTAGTTGGCTCCTCGACATGTTGGTTCAAAAAACCATCCCGCATACATTCCAAGAAATCCTCTTCCTCAGCACCTTTACCAATTTGGTTCACCCAATCTACGTGTAGATTGAAGTCATCCATTATAACTGCTGTTCCTTTATTGCACACATTTCTAATTTCCTGTTTAATACCATCCCCAACCTCACTACTACTGTTAGGTGGCCTGTACACAACTCCCACCAGCGTTTTCTGCCCCTTAGTGTTATGCAGCTCTACCCATATCGATTCCACATCTTCCCGGCTTATGTCCTTCCTTTCTATTGCGTTAATCTCTTCTTTAACCAGCAACGCCACCCCACCTCCCCTTCCTTCATGTCTATCCCTCCTGAATATTGAATATCCCTGAACGTTGAGCTCCCATCCTTGGTCACCCTGGAGCCATGTCTCTGTGATCCCAACTATATCATAATCATTAATAACAATCTGCACTTTCAATTCATCCACCTTGTTACGAATGCTCCTGGCATTGACACACAAAGCCTTCAGGCGCTCTTTTACAACTCTCTTAGCCCTTATACAATTATGTTGAAAAGTGGCCCTTTTTGGTGCTTGCCCTGGACTTGTTGGCCTGCCACTTTTACTTTTCTCCTTACTACTTTTTGCTTCTACCCTCACTTTACACTCCTCTGTCTCTCTGCACTGGTTCCCATCCCCCTGTTGTGAACTAACCTCCTCTCGCCTAGCCTCTTTAATTTGATTCCCACCCCCCAACTATTCTAGTTTAAAGTCACCTCAGTAGCCCTTGCTAATCTCCCTGCCAGGATATTGGTCCCCCTAGGATTCAAGTGTAACCCGTCCTTTTTGTACAGGTCACGCCTGCGCCAAAAGAGGTCCCAATGATCCAAAAACTTGAATCCCTGCCTCCTGCTCCAATCCCTCAGCCACACATTTATCCTCCACCTCATCGCATTCCTACTCTCACTGTCGCGTGGCACAGGCAGTAATCCCGAGATTACTACCTTTGCGGTCCTTTTTCTCAACTCCCTTCCTAGCTCCCTATATTCTCCTTTCAGGACCTCTTCCCTTTTCCTACCTATGTCATTGGTACCTATATGTACCACGATCTCTGGCTCCTCACCCTTCCACTTCAGGATATCTTGGACATGATCAGAGATACCCTGGACCCTGGCACCACGGAGGCAAACTACCATCTGGGTCTCTGGACTGTGTCCACAGAATCGCCTATCTGACCCCCTTACTATTGAGTCCCCTATCACAACTGCCCTCCTCTTCCTTTTACCCTTCTGAGCTACAGGGCCGGACTCTGTGCCGGAGGCACGGCCACTGTCGCTTCCCCCGGGTAAGCTGTCCCCCCCAACAGTACTCAAACAGGAGTACCTATTGTTAAGGGGCACAGCCACCGGGGTACTCTCTATTACCTGACTCTTCCCCTTCCCCCTCCTAACCGTGACCCACTTGTCTGCCTCCCGTGGCCCCTTGGCACTGCCATCGTACCCTCTAATCATCAAGCTTCAAAACCTGGGCCTCTGTACCTCCCTGCGCAACTGAATCATTGACGACTTCATCAATAACATCTCCTCTTCGCTGATAATCATCACTGGCACACCTCAAGGATGCATGCTTAGCCCACTGCTCTATTCTCTCTACACCCATGACAGTGTGGCTAGGCACAGCTCAAACACCATCTATAAACTTACTGATGGTACAATTGTTGTTGGCAGAATCTCAGATGTTGACTAGAAGACATACAGGAGTGATAACGATCAGCTGTTTGAGAGGTGTCAGAACAACAACCTTGCACTCAATGTCAATTGATTGTGGGCTTCAGGAAGTAGAAGTCGAACAAACACACAGCAGTCCTCATTGAGGGACCAGATGTGGAAAAAGTGAGCGGTTCCTAGCTGTTAACATCTCTGAAGATCTATCCTGGGCCAAGCATATTGATGCAATTACAAAGAAGGCATGACAGCAGCTATATTTCTTTAGGGGTTTGGGGAGATTTGGTATGTTACCAAAGACTCTAGCAAATTTCTCAGATGAACCGTGGAGAGCATTCTAACTGGCTGCTTTACTGCCTGGTACGGAGGGGCCACTGCGCAGGATCAGAAAAAACTGCGGAGTGTTGCACACTCAGCCAGCTCCATCATGGACACTATCCTTCCCAACATCAAGATCAAGCCTAAAGAGGCGGCATCCATCATTAAGGACCTCCAACACCCAGGACATCCCTCTTACAGGGCCTTTTAAAAGTATTCTTCCCCCCCATCCTTTGTTCACATAAATGAGTATTACAGTCAGGGATCTGGATCAATTTAACTGAGAATTTTTATTTGTGAATCACATGCTCCTTTTTTCACAGTAGAGCCCAAAAACCAGGGAAAATTGTAAAGCATGAAAAACTAAAAATTCAAAAGACAATGTCAGCAGTTCAAGAGTACTCGGCTCCCTTTGCTGAGTACTTAGTTGAACCATCTTTCACAGCTACTACAGCCAGTAGTCTTTTTGGATAAGTTTCTATTAGCTTTGCACAACGTGATGGCCCATTCTTCCTTGCAAAATTGCTCAAGCTGTGCTGTGTTGGTTGGGGAGCAGTGGTGGACAGCAATCTTGAGATCTAGCCAGAGATGTTCGATTGGGTTAAGGTCAGCACTGGGCCACTCAAGGACATCAATTTTCTTCATTTGAAGCCACTCCGTGGTTTCTCTGGCAGTGTGCTTTGGGTCGTTGTCCTACTGAAAGATGAACTTCCTCCCCAGTTTAAACTTTCTGGCAGAGTCTAGTAGGTTTTTAATCCAGGATCTCTCTGTATTTAGCAGCATTCACCTTTCCATCAATCTTGATCAGATTTCCAGTCCCTGCTGCTGAAGTGCATCCCCATTGCATGTTGCTACCTCCACCATACTTTACAGTAGGGATGGTGTTACCTGGCTAATGCATAGTATTAGGTTTTTGGCACCTGTACTGGTTAGTGTGAGGCCAAAAAGTTCCACTTTAGTCAATACGACCACAAAACCTTCTTCCACATCTTTACACTATCTTCTAAATGACGCTTTGCAAGATCTTGATGGCCATGGCTTCTCCTTGCTACCCCTTTTTGTGTAAAGCATTGGAGATTGTGGAGCCATCAACTTCATCTCCAGTTGCAGCCAGACCAAGGCAGTGTGGGTGTGGTTTCATTTTTTGCCCATTTTTTTCACAATGGACTGCTCTGAGCTCCGAGGTATATTCAGTGACTTTGAGTTGGTCTTGTACCTTTTCCCAGATTGTGCTTCTCTATTATCATTTCCCTGACTTGTCTTGAATATTTCTTCAGTCTTCATTTTGGTTTGGTCTTTTGAGAATCTATCTCACTGTTGGACCTTACAGAGAGGTGGGAGTATTTATGCTTATGAATTCATTGAAAACAGGTGATCCTCCAATTTTCTGCATCAATAAATTGGGTGAGTTGGTAAGGTAATAGTATATTGCACCTGAGGAAAGTTAGTGCAGTAATTACAAAGGGGATGAATGCTTTTTCAGTTGAACAATTTTGGTTTTAATTTTTCGTAAATTGTTGACAGGTTTGAGAATTTTTCTTTTGATTTGACATGTTTTGTAGATTAGCTCAAAAAATCCTACTTTGATTTTTTTAATTTAGAAAAATGAAATAGTAAAATGTGAAAATATTTGTGGGGGTTGAATACTTTTTCAAGGCACCGTTTCATTGCTATAATCAGGGAGGAGGTACTGGAGCCTAAATACACACACTCACCGTTTTATGAACATTTTCTTCCCCACTGCTATCGGATTTCTGAACAGTCAATGAACTGACCCATGAACACTACCTCACTAATATTTTGCTCTCTTTTTGCTCTACTTATTTTAATTTATCTATAGTGTGGTGGCTCGCCCACGCGGCAAGTGAACCGGCTCCAGTAGTCGCGGGCGAGTCCACAGCCAGCAGCAACCGAGAGGGCTCTGAGTGTGGGGCAGACCTCGGCCCGGAAGCCGACATCACTTCCGCCCCGCAAAGAGCAGGGGATGCTGGGAGCGGGCACTTAAGCGGGCAGGGATTTAAACAGTAAACAGTTCAACCAGACCTTGCTTGACTCAGTGTGTTGCTTTCACTCATTGCATATCAGCGCAACTACATTGGTGACCCCGATGGTCCAACGGCATTTGGACCCAGCATGAACAATTCGGCTCTGCAGAATGCAGTTTCCCTTAAACTGCCAACCTTCTGGACCACTCAACCCCTGGTCTGGTTCGAGCAAGCAGAGACCCAGTTCCAGGTCAGGCAAATTGTCTCAGACATCACCAGGTATTACTACGTGGTGACCGCCCTCGACCAGGAGACAGCGGGCCGCGTTATTGACTTTCTGTATCAGCCTCCAGCAACAGACAGGTACGAGGCACTCAAGGCCCTGTTAATCCGCACATTTGGCCGCGAACGGGCCACGCGGTTACTGCATATGGGCGGCCTGGGTGACTGTGCGCCATCGGTCCTGATGAGTGACATGCTAGCACTGGCAGACGGCCATAAGCCTTGCCTGCTTTTTGAACAGATCTTCTTGGAGCAAATGCCAGAAGACATCTGCCTCCTGCTAGCAGATGAAGACTTCAGAGACCTGTGCAGGGTGGCTGCCCGAGGGGATGTGCTTTGGCGCGCCAAACAAAATGGCAGAACCACCATCGAAATTAGTGCTGTGGCACAGCCGAAAGCCCAGCCCTCCCGCATCCCAGCAGCAGAGCACATAACATCCACACCAAAGGACAGCACCACTTCTGAGTCTTAGTGTATTTATCATCAAACCCGCCGCTGCCGACTGCCATGCTCGTTCCAGGTAAACGCCAGGACCAGCCGTCGCTGATGGCTATGGTGGCTGGTCACCGTGATAGCCTCCTCTACGTTTGGGACAAGCACTCCGGGTGTAGATTCCTGGTGGACATGGGGGGCGGAAGTCAGTGTCCTACCCCGCTCGAGCCACAATACCGGAACTAGAAGAACAGGACCGGAACTTACGGCAGCCAACAGCAGCACCATCCGCACCTACGGCACAAGAACCATCCCCTTGCAGTTCGGTTCCAGCTGCTTTACATGGACATTTACGCTGGCCGCAGTATCACAGCCATTGCTAGGTGCAGACTTCCTCTTCGCGCACTGCCTGCTCGTGGATTTGAAGGGACGATGATTGGTCGATGCGAGGACATTTCAGACTTTCTCCCTCGGTGAGGCCAGGTTACCGGCCCCGCATCTGGACTCCGTCACTTATTCCGACAACGAGTTCGCCAGAGTGTTATCGGAGTTCCCATCTATCATCACACTGCAGTTTTCCTCAGCAGACCCCAAGCACGGCGTGATGCACCACATCCCCACACAGGGACCTCCCCTTCATGCCCAGGCCCGCAGGCTACCACCCGACAAGCTCCGCCTCGCGAAAGAGGAATTCAAGAAGATGGAGGAGATGGGGATTGTGCGGTGTTCTGACAGCCCTTGGGCCTCTCCACTCCATATGGTGCCCAAGTCCGCGGAAGGGTGGAGACCGTGCGGCGACTATAGGAGGCTGAACGACGCCACTATGTCCGATCGCTATCTGGTACCACACATCCAGGACTTTATGGCCAACCTGCACGGGGTGCGCAACTTTTTGAAGATTGTCCTGGTTCGAGGGTATCATCAGATCCCAGCCCATCCGGACGATGTACCCAAGACGGCCCTCATTACCCCCTTTGGCCTGTTCGAGTTCCTCAGGATGCCGTTCGGGCTCAAAAACACGGCGCAGACGTTCCAGCGCCTGATGGATGCAGTAGGGCGAGATCTGGACTTCCTGTTCATCTACCTGGATGACATACTTATCGCCAGCCGCTCCCGCCAGGAACATCTAGCACATCTACGCCTGCTCTGCCGCCGCCTATGTGGCTACGGCCTAGCTATCAGCCCCGCCAAGTGCCAGTTTGGCCTACCCGCCACTGACTTCTTGGGACACCGGATTGACCGCCATGGAGCTGTGCCTCTGCCAGCAAAAGTTGAAGCCGTCCGCCAATTTGCCAGTCTGTTAAAGGCCTGCAGGAATTTGTTGGGATGGTTAACTTTTATCACCGTTTCCTGCCCTCAGCGGCCCGGATCATGCGGTCCCTTTCCGGCTTGATATCTGGCAAGGTCAAAGAGGTCACCTGGACAGAGGAGGCGATGGTGGCTTTTGAACAAACCAAGAACATACTAGCAAACGCCACGCTCCTGGTCCACCCCCGGGTCAACGTCCCCACTGCCCTCACTGTGGATGCCTCCGACGAAGCAGTTGGTGGCATGCTTGGGGAGCTCATCGAAGGCCAGTGGAAGCCGCTCGCTTTTTTCAGCTGGCACCTACGACCCCAGGAACTTAAGTACAGCGCTTTCAACAGGGAGCTGCTGGCCCTGTACCTTGCCATCTGGCACTTCAGGTATTTCCTGGAGGCAAGGGGGTTTACGGTCTTCACAGACCACAAGCCCCTCACTTTCGCGTTTGCCAAAGTGTCAGACCTGTGGTCGGGCCGCCAGCGACGCCACCTGTTGTACATCTCAGAGTTTACCACCACGATCAAGCACATCTTCGGGAAGAACAAAGTGGTGGCCGACGCGCTGTCACACACCTCTGTCCAATCAGTGCACTCTCTGTCTCCGGGGGTGGATTATGCGGCGTTAGCTAAGGCACAATGACTGGACGGTGAGATGCTGGCGTACCAAACCGCAGTCTCAGGACTCTGCCTCGAAGACATACCCATTGGGCCTGAAGGTAATGAGCCCTTTTGTGATGTGTCCACCGGGCAACCTCGGCCCAATGTCCTGACCGCTTGGAGGTGCAGCGTTTTCGACGCCTTGCATGGTTTAGCCCACCCTTCCATCCGGGCGACCACCTGGCTGATTGCAGACAGGTTTGTGTGGCACGGCCTGCGCAAGCAGGTTGGGCACTGGGCCAGGACATGCACGCACTGTCAAACCTCCAAAATCCAGAGGCATGTGAGGGCCCCACTGCAACCCTTCCAGCCGACACATAGAAGGTTTGAACATGTCCATGTGGACATCGTCGGCCCACTGCTGGTTTCGAGAGGAGCGAGATACATGTTCACCATGGTGGACTGGTTCACGAGGTGGCCGGAATATATCTCACTCGCTGACATGGCCACGGAGATGTGCGCCAGAGCCCGGATTACCACCTGGGTGGCAGTCCAACGGCCTGGTGGAACGTTTCCACAGGCACTTGAAGTCAGCCCTGATGGCACGCCTCTGAGGGCCAGACTGGGTGGATGAACTCCCCTGGGTGCTGCTTGGTATCCACACGGCACCCAAGGAGGACCTGGCCGCATCATCGGCCGAACTGGTTTACGGTGCCCCGCTCACAGTTCCCGGTGAGTTTGTGCCAGCACCCCATGGCCAGGAGGACACACCTACGGCAGTCCTAACTAAACTCCAGGAGCGGCTTGGAACACTTGCCCCAGTCCCGACGTCCCATCACGGAACAACACCCTCTTTCGTGCCCAAGGACCTATAACAGAGCAAGAATGTTTTCGTTCGCCGAGGCGTGCACAGACCACCCCTGCAGCAACCATACGAAGGGCCCTACAAGGTGGTGCGCTATAATGGGACGACCTGAGTTCTCGACATCGGCAGTCGTGAAGAGACTTATACCGTTGACCATCTCAAACTGTCGCATCTAGACCTTGAACACCCGGTTGTGGTGCTACCCCCATGACGACGAGGCCGACCACCTAAAAGAACTGACAGTGTGCAGGCTGTGGACTCTGCACCTCCTAGCGCCGGTTCTGGGGGTTGGGTCATGTGGCGGCTCGCCCATGCGGCAACTGAACTGGCTCCACTAGTCGTGGGCGAGTCCACAGCCAGTGGCAACCGAGAGGGCTCTGAGTGCGGGGCAGACCTCAGCCCAGAAGCTGATGTCACTTCCGCCCCACAAAGAGCGGGGGATGCTGAGAGCGGGCACTTAAGTGCACGCAGATTTAAACAGTAAACAGTTCAACCAGACACTGCTCGGCTCTGTGTGTTGCTTTCACTCGTTGCGTATCAGCGCGACTACAATAGTCTTATTATAATTTTTAATGTATTGCATTGTACTGCTGCCGCAAAACAACAAATTTCATAGCACATGGCAGTGATATTAAATCTGGTTCTGAATCTGCTAAAAGCCGCCTTCACCGTTCTATCTTCCCATAGTGCAGCATTTGCTCTTATTTGAATTAAACTCCATTTGCCATTCCTGGGCCCACTTACCCAGCTGATCAAGATCCAATTTACTGTCTACGATGCCACATATTTTAATGTCTCTCTTTCAATATTATTATTAGTTTCTACATAAAAGAATACAGAGTACAAGAAAGTATATATAAAAGTTGGAAAAAAAACAACTACCAATTACATTATATCTATTCATGATAACAATATCATTCATGTAGGTTAGTCAAAGTTATATTGAAATATACTAAATTATTACCATTTTATTACAAAAGAAATCTAACCCCTACCAAGACCAAAGCTGTTTATTAAGGAGAATAAAAGGTAAAATACCTTCTCGTATAATAAAAATTAATAATAACCAACATCTAAATTTAAACAATGAATTAAGGTTTTTGAAAGTTTTGAAAATAATTCAGAAAGGGTCCCCACAATGTCTTGACGAGATTCAGAAATCGAACAATGAATCTTCTCTAAATCTAAGCCTGACATAACATCACATAACCATTGAGCATGAGTAGGAGGAGAAATATCTTTCCATTTAAACAAAAGCGCCCTCCTAGCTATAAGAGAACTAAAGGCCAAAATATGTAAATCTGATGTCTTCAACTTGATATCTTGTCCAACAACAGTACCAAATAGGGCCGTCAGAGGATTAGGCTTAAAATTGACTTTGAAAAGTAAAGAGAAAGTTTGAAAAACTTCCTTCCAATATTTTTCAAGACATGGACAAGTTCAAAACATATCAATTAATGAAGCTTCTCCATTATTACATATGTCACAGTAGGGAGATATATCGGAATAAAAATGAGATAGCTTATCTTTAGATTTTAATGACATCTGCAGACTTTAACAAAGAAAGTGCAGATCTGAACATGCCATTTGGCCCATGATGTTTGGCCAATCGTGATGCCAATTTATACTAAATGTCCTCTTCATGTTCCCTTTAGATTTATGTGTACATCTTTAAGCCTCATAATCTCCACTACACTACCTGCTTCCACTACTACACTTGGCAGCCTATCAACCCATTCCAGGCACCTGCCACTCTGTGTGTAAGTAGAACTTCAAAGGTTCAAAGGTCCAGTATAATGTCAGAGAAATGAAAACAGAGGTGCCCGAAAGAATGAATGACAGATAAACGTAAGAGCCCCAAAGTCCTCCCCCCAGTTCCCCTCCTTCCCATGCGTAAGCGGCAGCGAGCAACACTTCCCCTCCCCCCACTGGCAAAATAGAAGCAAGCATCGGTACCACCACCGAACACTCAGCGTGAGCAAAGCAACAGACTTGCAGTTACCCCAAAGATTTGGCTTTTCATCCATCATTTGACATACCGCAAATTCTCTCTCTCTCTCTCTCTCACTAATAAGGGAGAAGGAGGTATCTCTGTTTTTTCCCCAGTGAGCGGGGAGACATAACAAACAACTTGCTGATTTATGATGTTAAAAGTCTGTTATGTCACTTCTTTCGAGCTCTGTGCCTGGAGATTGCAAAGATCTCAGATCTTTGGGCCCACAGCAGATATCCCGACTCCCCGGATGACACACAGGTCTCCTGCCGTGACACCGACCTTCGATCCGCCCGTCTCCAGAGCCCTGAGATCTTAGGCTTCCAAATTCGAGCCGGACTCTCAGACCAAACCCTTGGCATGCTGAGCAATGGCCAGTTATGGAACCCTGAGAACGGGTCCCATTCCTGCAAAGGACTGAAGTCAGCGTGTAACTCCAGGTTAGGGTCTTCAAAAGAACCCTGAAAGGGAAAAATAAAGATATTAAATATGGAAACTGAGCTGTTTCTATTTTAACTTCATCAGTCCACAGGACCTGTTTCCAAAATGCATCAGGCTTGTCTAGGTGTTCCTTTGAACCTTTTGAATAGAACTTTTTGTCCGCAATGAGCAAAGGTATGTTTGGAGAAAAAAGGGTGCAGAATTTCAGGAAAAGAACCCGTCTCCAACTGTTAAGCACGGGGGTGGATCGATCACGCTTTGGGTTTGTGTTGCAGCCAGTGGCACGGGGAACATTTACTGGTAGAGGAGAGAATGAATTCAATTAAATACCAGCAAATTCTGGAAGCAAACATCACACCGTCTGTAAAAAAGCCGAAGATGAAAAGAGGATGGCTTCTATAACAGGATAATGAACCTAAACACACCTCAAAATCCACAATGAACTACCTCAAGAGACGCACGCTGAAGGTTTTGCCATGGCCCTCACAGTCCCCTGACCTAAACTTCATTGAGAATCTGTGGACAGACCTCAAAAGAGCAGTGTATGCAAGACGGCCCAAGAATCTCAGAATTAGAAGCCTTTTGCAAGGAAGAATGGGTGAAAATCCCCCAAACAAGAATTGAAAGACTGTTAGCTGGCTACAGAAAGTGTTTACAAGCTGTGATACTTACCAAAGGGGGTGTTACTAAGTACTGACCATGCAGGGTGCCCAAACTTTTGCTTGGGGCCCTTTTCCGTTTTTGTTATTTTGAAACTGTAAAAGATGGAAATAAAGTTTACTTGCTTAAAATATTAAAGAAATGTGTCGTCTTTAACTTTATGCCTTTTGGAAATCATTTCATCTTTTACTCGCTTAGCTATTCACAGTAACAGAAATTTTGACGGGGGTGCCCAAATTTTCGCATGCCACTGTATGCCTTGTACTGTGTATTACTGTTGGTACTGTGTTTTGCACCTTAGCCCTAGAATAACGCTGTTTTGTTTGGCGGTGTTCATATATGGTTGAGTGACAATTATCTCAAACTTGAGTCCATGTATGTGTAGCGTACTGTAAGGTTTCACTGCCAATGTAATGGCCTCTCTGTAAGGTTTCACTGCTAATGTAATGGTTTCTTTGTAGCAGCAATGTTTGGGTTATGACTAGAGATAACGGGGTTTGGAATGCTGCTGTTGTTTCTTGTGAGTCTGGAAGAGAGATTTTCGCGGTCTTTGGTCGGGGAGAGGAGAAGAAGGAAGACGCATGTGAAGAGAGCTGGTAGATCACCGGATGGAGTGGACCGGGAGCGAGGGTCTGAAGGTTGGCGACACTCGGAGGAGGTCGATGGTTGATGAATGGCCATATTTGTGAGCTCCAAAGTGCACTTTCGACTTTTCTGTTAAAATGGGCCCTTTTTTCTTTTTATTTTCTTTCATCATCATCAGGTGCCATGCCCAGTTTGAGCTTTGACTGCAATGGCCCACACACTCCTGTTTCGGGTCAAGTGGATCAATTCATCAATTTCCAGTTCTCTGGCTGTTGTCTCCATCGTCATTTACCTTTATCTTCCTCTTGCTTTCTTCCCTTCAATCTTTCCCATAATTACCGTGCATTCTAACTCCTCTTTCCTAATCACGTCCAATGAAGTTACGTTGCCTTTTCATGATCTCATAGATTATTTCTCTTTTTGTGCTTGCTCTGTTCATGACATCCTCGTTAGAGATTCATTTTGTCCATGATATTCTTTGCATCCTCCTCAAAAACCACAACTCTGCTGCTACAGTTCGTTTCCTCATGTTACTAGATATTGTCCAACATTCCGAGCCATATAACATAACTGGATAAATGTAACATTTCAGTACTCTGAGGCGGGTTGTTATACCTAGTTTAGTATTGGTCAGAATACTCTTCATTCTCGTGAAGGCGTCTTTTGCCATCCCTATTATTTTCTTTACTAACCCTATATTTAGATTAAGATGTATAAAGTTCAATAAGTTAATTGCATATGGTGTACTGTCTGATATTTTGCAGTGCGCATTTGTAACAGAGCAACACATCACGCAGCATTCACACAAACGCGACTTCTCAGATTGGCGGGGCCAGAAGTTGTCTTCCCCTAGACGAACACGTGCTGGCCGAGCCTGAGGGTTACAATTGTGGGGCTCGTCTGGGATTGATTCCGTTGGATGCTGTGTGATTGCCCTGAGCATTGAAATAGTGGGCTGTGTGTTTAAATCTGTGCTGGTATGGCTGTTGCTGGGGTGGAGCAGTGGTGCGCCTCCGTGGGGTTACCAGTAACTAATGCGTGCATGTTGAATGGAGTGGATATTCGTACCCTAGATGAATTGTTAATTCGATTTTTGTGTACAATTAAAGCTATTGGCAAAGTTGAGATCGTAGTGTGGCATTTTGATAAAATGGCAGGTTCAGACCTTGTTTTTGTTCAGACTAGCAATGACTTAACGGTAGTGGGACTGCCAGCGTCTTTCGGTGCCCGGGTGAGGCGGGGCCATGGCCTATCCATACTGTCAGGGAGGAGGAGAACGTAGCGGAGCGGGCTGAGTCACAAGTTGAGTTTCCCGTAGCAGGGTGGCGGTCAAAAAAGGAGACGGGGCTCAGGCGGAGAAGACGAAACATGCGTCGGTGCCTCCATTACTGCGAGAGTGGCCTCAGTTGGAGTTGAAGAACCAGATCTTATACCAGGTCGTGCCACCCCCAGACCAACCCCGACGTTGCCAGCTGGTTCTGCTGGAGAAGTATCGGAGGATTGTGTTGAAGTCACTTCATGATGATTCTGGGCATTTGGGGGCGGAAAAGACCTATGGATTGCTCAGAGACCTGGCATACTGGCCCCGAATGAACTCAGAGATTAAAGAATACTGCAAGTTGTGCATTCGATGCATACGGCGGAAGACACTGCCTACGCAGGCAGCTCCCTTGTCCCACTTGCAGAGTGCGGGGCCTCTGGACCTGGTGTGTATGGATTTCTTGGCAATAGAACCTGAAGCCAGCAACACGGCGAATGTCTTAGTCATCACGGACCACTACACCAGATAAGCTCAGGCTTTTCCTACCAAGGACTAGAGGGTGTCTACAGTGGCTAAAGTGTTATGGGAGAAGTATTTTGTTTATTATGGCCTCCCCAGGCGAATAACTAGCGATCAGGGACGGGATTTCGAGAGCAGACTCATCCATGAGTTACTGGGCCAGCTTGGAGTCGAGAAGTCGAGGACCACGCCCTATCACCCGCAGGGTGATCCCCAGCCAGAGAGGTTTAATCGGACCTTGCTAGACATGCTCGGGACCCTGGAGATCAGCAAGAAGAGCAAGTGGAGTCCGCATAAGCAAATTACCATGTCATTACAATCTGAGATACGCGAAAGCGTTAATAAATCTGAGAGTCAGACAATTTAGGAATCCCTATACAGAGTTCACAGCATCCAGTCGTGTGCATCCCGACGGTGCCCGTGCCCAACCCCCGCCCCCCGCATATAGACATCATAACACACCAGCGACCCACGAATGACCAATAGAGTGGCGTCGGCCAGCTCAGTCCGAGATAGTCCATATGATGTCAACGCAGAAGACGAGCGAGGAAACCTAAGTCCATGGTAACCAATGACAACTGGCTCGTACCTCACCGTCGAGATGTCCCAACCAATGTTGACCAAAAAGTCTTTGATGGCCCGCTGAACAGAGGGCTCGTCGTACTTCTGTCGTTTGGACACTCAGGTGTCCGACAGCCGTTCTTTCATCGGGACTGCTATATCCATAATCACTGCAGCTGGACCAGATCGAATAACAAGATCTGGCTTGCAGAACGTCCCGGCTGTCGGTATCCTGGGCTCCTCGAGCACCTCACGTCCTCTTTTCCAAATACGTTTTGCAATGAAACGGGCAACCCGATTGTGCCTCGCTCAACGTGCGAGATGAGTCACAGTACACGCTTGCAGCACATGACGTAAAGATTTGGGTGCTCCACACAGTCCACGGCAGGCAGTGTCCATGCTCCCTGGACGTCCACGACAGCGTCTAACTTTAGTCCCAAAGGTGCTGGATCTTAGCTGAATACCCCAGATGAACAATGGGTGAAACACCCAGTAGTATCCGAACCTGAAGAGTTGGATGAGGGGGTACAGAGGTCTCAGAGAATTAGGCTGGCCTACATAGCACCAGGGGAACAGGGCGTGACCCTTGCTGTTCTGGGGAGCTATGTCACTGCCTTTTACACCTGGGTTGGACTTTGTGTTTTGCAGGAAGGCTTGGCGAATTATCTCAATGTCATGAGGACATGACTAAATTTGTGGGGGGAGAGAGTAGCTTGCTGTAAGATTTCACTGCAAATGTAATGGTTTCTCTGTAGCATCAATGTTTGGGTTATGACAAGAGATAATGGGGTCTGGAATGCTGTTGTTGTTTCTTGTGAGTCTGGAAGAGAGATTTTCGCGGCCTTTGGTCGGCGGGAGGAGAAGAAAGAAGACGTGTGGAGAGAGCTGGTAGATCACTGGACGGAGTGGACCGGGCGTGAGGGTCTGAAGGTCGGCGACACTCGGAGGAGGTCGATGGTCGATGAATGGCCATATTTGTGAGCTCCAAAGTGCACTTTTGACTTTTCTCTTAAAATGGGCCCTTTTTTAAAATTTTCTTTACTATCCCTATATTCAGATTAAGATTTGTAAAGTTCAGTTAGTTAATTGCATATGGTGTACTGTCCGGTACTTTGTGGTTCGGATTTGTAACCGGGCAACACATCACGCAGCATCCACACAAACGAGATTTCTCAGATTGGCGGGGCCAGAAGTTGTCTTCCCCTAGACGAACATGTGCTGCCCGAGCCTGAGGGTTACATATATAATAACCATGTTTCCATGTCAAAAAAAGACAGATGCTTAAATTTTGAAATAAAATCTTAGAGCAGAAAGTACTTGAAAGCATTCGGCATGTTCCTTAGAGTTAGAAACTTGGAGTTAACGTTTCTTCTCAAAGATACTTTACTACTACATGTTAATGTAAACATTTCGGCTTGAAGATGCATTCTAAAAAGTGCCTGACCTGAAAATTATTTTTGTCATCTGCACAGAAGTAGCCTGACTTGGTGAGTGTTCTTAGATTAGATTGTTTTTGTGACTGTTTTAATTAAACTTATGAAAAAATGTTTGTTGGGTTTTAACTACCCTTTGCTGGTCAGTTATCAGTTCCCAAAAATGATTCCATTTCACTTGAACCCCAACACTGGAGAGATGTTTGACCTTTTTGCAGCTTCACTGACACAGTGATCCAGAGCACAAGCTCACTGCTGTTTTCTCCATTTCACAGGACTCATGGGGGAGATTTGATCATTTTATGTTTGCATTCTTTGTTGGAAGTTGACAATCTGGTATGATTTACAGTATGAACGTTGTTGGTGTGTGGTGGGCGAACATTTGCCAGTCTGCATTTTGGGATCAGCAGCTGTAATTTCTGGACTTTAACATATTAGATGACCTTTCCTTGGCCCAGCACGTTAATGCAATCATAATGAAGCATGCCAGCATCTTTACTTTATCAGGAATTAAGGAGGTATGGCTTGTCATTGAAAATTCTGCTTGCATCATGGTCTGGTCTGGCAATTTGAATGCACAGGATCATAAGCTGCAGAGAGTGGTGCGCTCTCCCCAGTACACCATGGGTGTGTTGCTCCCAACTATTGATAGTATCTCCAGGAAGGCAACGTCTATCATCAAAGATGCCCACGGTCAGGCCATTCATAGTTAACATCGGGCAGGAGGTACAGAAACCTGAAGTATCACACCTTCAATTTCAAGAACAGCTTCTTCACTTCACCTGTTTGTCTCTTGAACCTACTGGTAAAACCCTGATCACTACATTTCAGCAGCCACCTTGACTACTTTGCACAAAAATGGACTTTCTTTTTATGTTCTAACTGTATTTTCTTGTAAAAATTGGATGCTTTGTGCCTTGATGCTGCTGCAAGTAAGATTTTCATTGCACCTGTGTATATATTGTATTTATACATGTATTGTGTTTATGACAAACTCGACTTTGATTTCTTGTTCTGTTGCTTAACTGCTTGAAATCTCTAGGAATGCACATTGGCCTTTTTACAGTCAAGTCTGCTGAGCAATGACTTATAAGATTTGAGTTTCTGATTTCCAACATGCTTTAGTGTTTAATACTCATTATTACTCTCGCTTCAGGATTTCAAGTCTTAAAAGTTTTCAACATGAAGTGTTTGATGGTAAATGCAGTGAAATCAGTGCCAGACACCTTAGCAAAGTTCACCATCTAAATGCTCTTAAGTGTTTCTTTACTTATTTCAGAACCAAATAGAAAAATACTGAGTAATTTTTGCTGTGCACTTAGAGGCTGCAAGCAATTTTAAGCATGATTGATCTCACACTTAACAGCACTTGATTAAGCAATCATGGGAGGCCAGTAGTATTTCAGTATTGCAAGCAGCAGTGAGAAGAAGCAGGATCTGCATTAATCTTCCACATTGTGGTATGTCAGTTTCTGAAACACACGGAATGATGATATGTATGTAATGTGAACATAAAGCCGGTTTTATTTTTAAAATGAATGCTTGCAGAAAAATCCTTTGAGGGAGAAATGCCTTTTATTTAGCTGTATCACAATATTATTCCATACTGAAAACCACAGGAGAAAAGGGTACACTCATTCTTATTCATCTTTACCAACTTCACAATGTCCCAAGTACTTTACAGAGAGCAAAATAACTTTGAAATTTCAATTTTGGTGTGATTGATTCTCAGTAGCGTCTGGGTAAACTTTAGGCCAGTTGTCAGATATAAGTCCTGTGTATCCAAAATGGTAACAGAATTGTGTTTTTTTTCCAAAATGAAAAGCTGCAGAAGAAAAACTGAAAATACTGGAAGCACTCGGGAGGTCTGGCAGCATCTGTGGAAAGTGAAACAGAATTAATATTTCAGGGTCTTTGTCAGAGTCTGCTGAAGGGTCTTTGACATGAAGCATTAACTGTTTCTCTTTTTGCAGATGCTACTGGTTGAGGGTTTTCATTATTTATAACAGACCTGTTTTTCTTGAGGAAATGGTCCTGACAACACAGGGCAAGCCTGAGTGTTGAGAGAACACTTAGTCTTCAAAGTTATTGTTTTCCCATGCCTCACTTAATAAAGGTGTGAATGTAATGTTTCAAATCTAAGACAAGTTAGTTGTCATAAGTTAGAGGATTTTATTTTTATCAAAGTTCGTCTCTGACCATTTGGGTAAAGGAAGACCTCTTTGTATTTTTAGCTCTGAGGGAAAAGCGTACAACTGTGGTTGCACAACTGAAACAACTCCAGTCAGAAACGGAACCAATTGTGAAGATGTTTGAGGACCCAGAAACTACAAGGCAAATGCAGCCCACCAGGTATGCACTATATACCTTGCAGTTATTTATGGAAGTCAAATGGAGATGTTTTTAAAACAAGTTCCTAAACTTTGAAGGATGAACATGATGATCAGCTACCTGACTATGATTAATCCTAAAAGCCCTCTAAATAAGTAAATAAAATAAAATAAATATTCTGGAGTTGGATATGGTTAATTTTATTAAAAGTGCACTGTATTGAAAGGATAGGCCAGTAGGCAGAGGTGGTGGGGTTGCTTTGTTAGTGAAAAATGAAATCAAATCTTTAGAAAGAGATGACGTAGGATTGGAAAATATAGAATCCTTGTAGGTAGAGTGAAGATGCTGCAAGAGTAAAAACAGACACTAATGGGAGTTATGTACAGACCTCCAAACAGTAACTAGGATGTGGGATAGAAATTGCAATGGGAGACAGAAAAGTCAATGTTATGATACTCATAGAGGATTTCAATATGCAGGTAGGTTGGGAAAATCAGATTGGTTCTGATCCCAAAAGAAGAAATTTGTAGAAGGCTTTTGAGATGCTTTTTTTTTCAAAGTCAGCTTGTGTTTGAGCCCACGAGGGGTTCTGTAATGAACTAGATTTGATTAAGAAGCTTGAGGTTAATGAACCCTTAGGAGGTAGTGATCATAATATGATAGAATTCACCCTGTAGTTTGAGAGGGAGTCAGAGTTATCCATATTACAGTAGAGTGAAGAGAATTACAGAGCCATGAGAGAGGAGTGGTCAAAGTTGATTGGAAGGGGACACCAGCAAGGATAATGACAGAACAGTAATGACTGTAGTTTCTTAGGGGCAACTTGGAAGGCGCAGGATAGATGCATCCTAAAGATGAAGAAGTGTCCTAAAGGGAGGACGAGGCAACCATAGCTAACAAAGGAAGTCAAAGACAGCATTAAATGAAAAGAAAGGGCATATAATATGGCAAAAATTATACTGGATAACAAATTATTTTGAAAGTGTTGCTTCCTTGAAGTTTTTTTTGGTTTATGATTGCTTGAAACTGAACATGTAATTTCAGACTACTTATATTTGGAGAAACAAGAAATTAACTTTTATTGAAAATAATGCATTTAATTGCATAATGGTGCTGATGCTTTGCAATAGTTCAACTAAGCTAAAATATATTGTTGATGATTTTCATTTGTGCTCAGTGTCTGAGCTTTCTTGCTTAAGTGTTCAATAATAATCAGCCAGCACTGGTGGATTCCAGTTGCCCTGATACTGTTTCTCCATGACCACAGAGTCCTGGTGAAACCTTTCATCATGTTTGTCATTGACAGCACCAAGATTTGCAGGAAGAGAGTCTAAATGGGAATGCAGAAAATGAATCTTTAGTGACATGTCGCACTTCATGGTTTTGTATGCTTGAAGCATGTTGTCAACCAGCTGCAGGTAGTTTGCTCTGTAATTGCCAAGAAAAGGTTCAGCAACATCCTTGAATGCCTTCTGTGTGATTTTCTTCCGTCCTACTGGAAATCCTTCGAGTTGCCTGTCGTTGATGACCTGTTTGATTTGTGGACCAATAAAAATGCCTCTCTTAATCCTGGGCATCAGTTATTCTAGGAAACATCTGTCTCAAATATTGAAATCCTTCAGACATTTATAGCCTTTCTAAAATCTGCCCTGCCATACTGCATCTGCCCTGCTTAGGCATGCCTAGGCCTGTCTGGACAAGATAGAAAATGTTTCTGCGTACATTGTGGGCAACATTTTAATTGATGAATTATGAATTGAAATAGCAAATTTAGGCGATTTCAAAAAAATGGTGCCTGATGGGGAAATTTCATGGTGATTTTCATGAACAGCACCATGAAATTTCCCCATCAGACACCATTTTTTTGAAATCGCCTAACTTTCAAGATACACCCAAAAGTATGCATGAAGCAAAATCTTTTCTGTGCTGTGTTAGTGGTAAGTTAGAGGATTGGGAAGCTTTTAAAAACCAACAGAAAGCAAATAAAAAGTCATCAGGAGAGAAAAGATGAAATATGAAGGTAAGCTACCCAATAATATCAAAGAGGATACCAAAAATTTTTTCACATATATAAAGGGTAAAAGAGAAGGGTAAAAGTGGATATTGGACTGCTGGATAATGATGCTGGAGAGTTAGTAATAGGGGACTAAGCATTGGTGGATGAACTTAAGAATTTTGCGTTAGTATGGAAGACAGAAATGCGACAGTGTCAGGGCGGAAGTGAGTGTAGTTACTATTACTAAGGAGAAAGTGCTTTGGAAGCTGAAAAGTCTGAAGGTAGATCGGTCACCTGAACCAGATGAACTACACCCCAGAGTTCTAAAAGAGGTAACTGAAGAGATTGTGGAGACATTAGTAATAATCTTTAAAGAATCATTAGATTCTGAAATGGTTCTGGAGGACTGGAAAATAGCAAATGTCACTCCACTGATTAAGAAGGGTGGGAGGCAGAAGAAAGAAAATTGTAAGTCAATTAGCCTAACTTAAGTGGTTTTGGAGTCCATTACTAAAGATGAGTTTTCAGAGTACTTGGAGGCACTTGATAAAATAGGCCAAAGTCAGTGTAAGAGCCATGTATCTCCTTATTGTCTTTCTGTGTTGTATTTGTGTTGCACATCCTCACTCTGGATTCAGGTCATTTGTCACGTGGAATGGCGGTAGAAATATGTAGTAGAGCAGTAGAGCTACTAGGACTTGATGTTTCAATCCCTATGGTAAGTCAGCACTCTTGATGTTGGCAGTGGGCTTGGAGTGGTGACAAGGAGGGAGGGTAGGTACGTCATTGGGGTCATCAGGTGGGCACCCTCCTTCTTTGACGTCTCCAGAGGGCTCAACGGTGCTGCCTGCAATCCCAGATACACCCCCCTCAGTTCCATACCTTCCTGTCTTCATCTTGCAGCCCAGTTGTTGTCTTTCCTTTTAATCCAAATCCAATTGCTGCTTTCTTCTGCTGCATTTGACAAGGACTTGATTGCTTGTTGGAGGAAGTGACCCCTCACCCCCATCTTTTTCAATAGACTGGTCGTAGATGTAGCAACAAATCCCCTGCATCCCATTTCTGCAGGGAAAATTTTGGTCTTCCAGCCATTCTGGGCAGCTTCAGTTGCTAAATATAGTCTCCTGTTCATCTGCATGGCGATGTAGAGAGAGGGTGAGTAAAGAGTGCATTCTTTTTGTTGACTGCTCATCTTTGTTTGAATTTGATCCAATTACATTGTCTCATTTTCGTTTTACATGAATTACGGAAGAGTCATAATAAAGGATTAAACATACTTTTTTGACTTGAAATTCAGTTAATTGGAAGCACGTCATACAATGCGATACCCCCTCACTTCACCTCTTTTAGTTTGTTTTCAAGTAGTTGCTACAGTCAGCATGGTTTCCTTTAGGGGAAATCTTGCATGACAAATCTGTTGGAATGTTTTTGAGGAAGTAACATGCAGGATAGACAAAGGGACAGTCAGAGGATGTTGTGTACTTGGATTATCAGACGACCTTTGACAAGATGCTGCAAATGAGGCAGTTTAACAAGAGCCCAGAGTACTACAGGAAAGATACGAACTAGCATGGATAGAAAATTGGCTGGCTGGCTGGCAGGAGGCAAAGACTGGGAATAAAGGGGGCCTTTTCTGGTTGTCTGGTAATGGCTAGTGGTGTTCCACAGGGCCACAGGGGTTGGTATGGGGACACTTCTTCTCATGTCATATGTCAGTGATTTGGATGATGGAATTTCTGGCTTTGTGGCTAGCTTTCCAATTATATGAAGATAGGTGGAGGGGAAGGTAGTGTTGAGGAAGCAAGGAGCCTGCAGAAGGACTTGGATGGATTGGGAAAATTGACAAAGAAGTGGTAGATGGAATATGGTGTAGGGAAGTGTATGGTTATGCATTTTGGAGGCCAAGGCATTGAGTAAATTTAAAGCGGAGGTTGACAGTTCTTGATTAGTCTGGCGTCAGAGTTTATGAGGAGAAGGCGAGACAATGGGGTTGAGAGGGAGATTGGGTCAGCCATGATGGATTTGCCCGAGCAAACTCTGGACCATATGGCCTATTTCTTCTCCTATGTCTATGGCCTTAAAGAATAATTAAGTTTATTGCTGTTTCACAAAAGGTTTGTATGGAATATTGTAATCTGCATTAAACAATTGTATTAACCCTGTATTTTATACCATGATCTAAAATATGCAGATGTTATCACCTACCCATTTAACCTTTAATGGTTTGATTGGTTTTGCTCATCTTGGTGTGAATGGAAATTGTGAGCTGCTGATGTTTTGTTGTTTGGGGTTGTCACACTTGGTTTGTTTTTGTATGTTGATGGCCTGGTAGAGTGGACAAATTACCTTAAACTGCACAAGTTAAGGCTAATGAAAACACACTGGACTAAGCTCCCAGGCACACTAAAGTCATGTCATCTATTTAGCTTTATTGAGCTTGTAATGAAAAGAGAATTAGAGTTGCAGTTTCCTCACCTATAACTTGATGCCTCTGTAATCAAAGTCTTGCAGTTCATAATTTAAACAATATTTATAAACAACACTGACAACCTGTGTTAGATGTCAACATCGCACATGTTTCATTCTGAGCAGTATTCTATATAAAGTTAGTTTACTTTTAGTCCATTTAAAGTGCGGAGAAGACAGAATTTGCAGTTCCCAGTAAAAGCAGGAAAGTTTCCTCTGAAAAAATGTCACGAGTGGAAGATGGTCACATATAATGCATATATAAGTCAGTCTTAATCATAACATCATCACCAATCTTGCATAGGAGTAGAATTACTGAATTATCTTCACTCTCCAATTAGCTTTGGCATTGTAATTATATATGGCCTTCTGTAAATTTTACAATTTGTCAATTTATACAATTTATCTTCAGTTTATCATTCTGGCAATGTTGTGTTAATTTTCTCTTCCCCACTTTACTAACTTTGTACCAATTAGGTTGTCAGGCTAATACCTTCTGAGTTTCTGGGTGCGCTAACATTTATTTATTTGAGATTCATAATGTTAACTTTTCTCTTCTGTGAGCTTGAGAAATTGAAGTCTGGATCTGTATCACTTTCTCAAATAGGAAAAACAAAACGGTTCACAACGTTGTAAACGTGGTCTTGCTATAATCCTGTACAATTGCAGGACTTACTGAATTTTATACTCAATCATTGAATTCAGGGCTAGTAGTCTCTCAATCTTTCCTATTGTTTGTTGCACTGCTGTGTGCTTTCTGTCTTTCATGTATATGTATTTCCAAATCCTTTTGTGTTGTAGCTTTCTGCAGTTCTTCACAATTTGATTAATATTCTGTTCTTCCTTCCAAAATAAACAACCTCATTTTTTCACATTATACCCCATTTGCTAATTTTGTTTTCCAATTACTTACCCCATCAATACATGTCTGTAAATTGCATGCATCTTGCATTCCCACAATTTTGGTGTCATCCACAAATCTGGCCAGCATATATTTATTTCCTTCCTTTAAGTCACTAATACACATTGCTCATCATTGCAATCCCTGTATTTGTTGTCACTGCGAAAGTCCCATTAGGTTTCGGCAATACAAATGGTGTCTTGTTCTAATGTGGTTGGAAATGAGCAGTAACTGCATGACCAGTTGCGTCAAGGCTGAATACTTCTGGGGTTCGAGTTGATGAGAAGATTGATTTGCAGATCATGGTGGTCATTCTTCATTCCATTGAGTAAGGGGCAATCAAAGGGCTTTGAAAGTATTTGGACATCTTAAAGGGAACTCAGTTGTTTGTGTGTATGATTTTAAAAAGTATTGGCAGTGTAAAACAATCATTGTTTCATGAGTAAGGTTGTTTAACTATTTGCTTGATGGCGGGGAGAAGAGATATTACTGAAGATTGGTAATTGGCAAGTGGAGTAGCGCAAAATATGCCTGAGGTAAGGGACATCGGCATGCTGCTGGATGTTCACTATCTTACTGTGCACTGCATAGCTCTATATGGTATTTTGCAATTAAGTAAAACAATGCGAGGGAACCTACAGGTTTGTCAAGTAAATTATTCAGTGCTTTGGTTTTTACAACATGTTTTCAGGAATTGTGATTCATAAGCTGACTGAACTAAACTGGATGATTTTCAATTTGACAGGCTTACTGTTTAAGGTACTAGCTATTATTGCTGGTATTATGCAAATAGAAAGCACTTTAGACACCCTGACTATAAAATGTCAAAATGTTTCTCCCAATTCCTTGAAGTGACAACCACAGATCTACAGCTGCAGTACTGTATTACCAACATTTGAAATTCAATCCCCTAAGCTTCATGATATCTGAGGACAAGCTGTGATAATCACTCCCTTCTTGTTCATCTTGCCATAAAAGATTTGTAAAGGTAAAAATTCTAATATAACTGACAAAACAAATGAGGTTTTACCTTTGTTCTGACTGTAAATGCAGTTCCTGAAATGGAAATGGGAAAACGTTTCAGTAACTTTGAAAAAAGGATTTAGGATGTAAACTTGAAGAGGAGAAAATTTCATGGCCTTGAAGATGGAGCTGGGAGAGTAAGACTGATGCAGAAGGGCCTCTTTCAGTTCTCTTCAGTTAGTTTCCATGATAACTTCGAATAAATAAATGAGCTGTCTAATTCTGATTATTTCAGGGAGGTTTGTTGTAATTTTTCATTCTGTTCACCAGAATAATTTTGTTAAGTGAGTGGGGCAGAAACTTTATCTTTTTTTTACAGGCTGTTAGAATCTGGGAGGGGTCTAGAGTAAACTTCTTAAGTGGTTGTGTGTATGCTCTTCAGCAGCATCTATCTTAATTTAAGTTTATTTTATGTGATATGTATAAAATCTAGTTTATTTAATTGCTGTGATTCAATGAATAATATACTTAAATCAGTAGGTTACTGGTTTAACATCCAACATAGAGATTCTGAGTACACAAATCTCGATTGACTCTCCAGAACAATACTATGAGAATGCTGCATTATTAGAATTGCCCTTTTTTTTTACAGAAAAAGGTTACACTGAGGCCCATCTGCTCTCTTGATGGATGTATCACTACTTTGAAGAACTGGGGAAAAAAATTCCTAGGCCTCCTGGCCAATGTTTTTGCCTTGGTCAACATATTAAACAGATTGATTGATATCTTCTAGTTGTTTACGGGAGTTTGATCTGTGCAAGTTGAGAACCAAGTTTCCTATTTTACAATAAAGACTTCAGTTGAAAAGTACTTACTTGGCTGAGATGTTCTAAGGTTGCGAAAGATATTGCAGAAGTACATGATTTTTATTTCCAAATTTAAAAGTGGTGCATTTTGTTAAAATATTTTTATTAATTTTCATCAGTAACCTTCAAAATCTTGTTCAGTAAGATCCCTGTTAATTGATGTTTCCGATTATGAACATTAATAATTTTTACTTGTGAGTGACTGGTATAAACAAAATGGATCAATAATTTTTGAAATTGACTTCAAAGTAGATGCATTAACCTTTATTTTTTATTGAAATCATGGCTCCAAGAGATACTGACAGCTTGTATTTTAGGGGATCAAATGAGAGGCTATGGTAGTATGTAAGCAGATCAAAGGTGGAGCGCAGACTGGACCTTGCCGTTGGTAGATTTGACAAATCCACATCAGACATGGGCAGTGGGAGGACTAGAATGTTTTCTGTTTGATTAACCACAATTGGAGCTAAAACATAACTTGAAATGAAGGGCACAAGATCCACAAGTCTTATTCAGATGTAACTGAAGGTAGCCCTGAGTGATAATGTCTGGGAAGTCTTCTGTGTCTAGAGGAATTGGATACCTTCCTGTTGTCCCAGCTGCTTGTTGGTGGAGATTACACTAAGTTACCTTAGTGGAATTTGTTCAAAACTTAAAGTAAATTTGTTATCAGAGTGCGTCAATGTTCACCCTGAGATTTGTTTTCTGGCAGGTATACTCAGTAAATCTAAGAAACATAATAGAATAGCTGAAACAACCAATGTGCAAAAGGTGACAACTGTGTAAATACAAAAGAAAAAAAAAATCAGCAATAAACATTGAACATAAGATTACCAGTCCTTGAAAGTGAATCCATAGGTTGTGGAAACACTTTAGTGATAGGGCAGACGTGAACCCCTGCCCTCCCCGCTGCTGACGGCTGCTGTTTCAGGAACCAGGTTGAGGCTTAGTGCTCTGATGGTAGCCCTACATTAATTAAGGTGTGGATTATGGGTGGGGCGGGGGAAGGGGACTGGTGTTGAACAGTCTGAGGGTGGGTGATGTGGCTCTTGATGCTAAGCTCTGAGAGTGAGGTCTGTACCTTAGCTAGTACAGTGTATGTGGGCCATTGGGAGGTGGGTGGTTTGACTGTGAAGGAAGCTGCTATCTCCTAGTCTCTTTGTTTGGCTGCACAACTCTCCTCAACCCTGAGAGTCAAAAAGCTCAATGGCTAGCAACCATCATTAAGCTTATTGACATGGAAAAATCTTTAGGCTAGGAGAGCAGTGCTGCCAAACAGCAGGGCAGACATCCGCTTCCATTGTATCTATCTAATAGGAGCTGATGACACCATTACAGGATCCAAGTGGTGAGAGTGCTTTAATTCCCAGCAATGGCTGTGCGCACTTTGCTCCCTGAATCTCGTAACTTGGCACCAAGTATCCACTCTATTTGCCCAGGCGTCATGTATTGTCTTGGTAGTCTGCACTGTGCTGAGGTCATGTGTGGATGACATCACCTTTTTATCAGTGTGGGAGCATCTGCAGAGGACAGGCTCACAAGCAGGGTTTGCCAGGTAGTGCATGGGCTGAATGATTTGTGTAGGTGTGTGGCAGGAGAATCAGCAGGGTGATAATGGGCATGTGTGAGAGTGTGGGTTGCTGAGAAACGAGTGACGGAATTGCTGTAAGAGCTGGCACAGGCTCAATGGGGCAAAGGCGCCTTCCCTGTTGTAAGAAAACATGAAACATGAGAAATGGTCATACCTTCTGACAGCCTCCAGTTCAGCATTTTTTAAAGGTGTATAATCACATACTAGATCTTTGTTAACTTAAATAAATGAAGATATAAATATTAACATTTGTAAAAAAGATTATTTTTCATTGGGATTGCTATCATCTAATAACTAGATAATTTTCTTACTGAAGATTCTGGGAATTGTGACCAGTGTTGACAGCAAAATTTGTTTGCAATCATTCTACAGCTCTTTAGGATTCCTGGAAAATCAAAAGCAACCTGAGCATCTGATGTAACCAAAATCTCACATTGATTTTAAAAGATTCATTGCTTTACAATTAAATTAACATAATTCACATGTGGAACAGTCAATTCAGTGGGATGGAGCCCGAGCTTGTCAAGCTCACATTAAACAAGCCTCCTCTCAGCAGACAAACCTTTAAATACTTTTGAATTATGTACTAACAATTAGAGCAATTTAAGGTCCACATTGTCCAAATGCTCGTACATTTTTTTCTGGCATGAAGTTATTTCTTTTTATCTCCATTATCACCAAATATGTGTATAAGATGATGAGAGGCATTGATTATGTGGATAGTCAGAGGCTTTTTCCCAGGGCTGAAATGGCTAACACGAGAGGGCACAGTTTTAAGGTGCTTGGAAGTAGGTATAGAGGAGAAGTCGGGTAAGTTTTTTACGCAGAGAGTGGTGAGTGCGTGGAATAGTATGATAGACTCCTGGATGGGTACATGGAGCTTATAAAAATGGAGGGCTATGGGTAACCCTAGGTAATTTCCAAAGTAAGCACGTGTTCGGCACAGCATTGTGGGCCGAAGGGCCTGTATTGTGCTGCAGATTTTCGATGTTTCTAAATAATGGTGCCTTGACCTTTAATGGAAACGTGTAGCTCTTGTGTTTCAGGGAAACCCAGTCAAGCCAGAGGGAGATACATCAGGTGGACCTGATATGGAATGTGAGCTCTGCGTTCTGTTTCTCTCCAGGAATGTTTTCCAGTGGTGTCTAGGATCTCTGAAACATGTTAGTGAGCCATATGGTTTTTAGGACACTGGTAGATTCTTGTTCTGTAATTACTTACTTCATCTTTTTAATTTCAAAATTATTTAATCACGTAAATTTAATTATCCAGCTTTGTGGGATTGGAACATGTGTCTTTAGATCATTAGCCCAGGGCTTTAGACTACTAGATTGCAGCTGGTCCTATATTGATTTGTAGCATGGGGTGCTTGAGATTGGGTCTCATGAGAGCATAGCTGTTTTGGCGTGCATATGGATACGAAATCGACCGACCGTAACAGAATAGAGGAAGGAATGCAAAACTGAACCTTTGCGTTGTCTACATCTTACAAAAAATAGGTCTGATAGTTGGGCTGAAGTTAAGGCATGCTGTTCTCAGGCATTGAATAGAAGTGAAATTGGTTTTGAGCAGTTAATGAGTTTGACACTGAATAAGTAGAGTTTAACATATCCTGTTAGAACAGCATGATTTATGCCTGCAGCTTCAGTTTGTGACTCCACCTTGACTGATAGTAAGCTCCCTCGCGTGGCTTGATTTGGCAGCTCCTCCAGGCTGATCCCCTGCTGATGTGCTAAGTACTCACTTCAGCCTTTAAAGAATGGTGTGCTGGAGCATGCAACTCTTTGTAACTGCTTTAAAGGAAAACTTAATAGTGAGGCTGTTTGTTGATTTGTTTTCAAATCAGACATGTAAGATTCCAGATGTACCATGAAACCTCCTGCAGGTTATTTGGTTCATTAGATATTACTTCCAAAAACACGGAATAATGACATTACAAGCTGTTCACCAACATATTCCAGTTCTGCATCAGAAGTATTCTTCACTTGTGTCTTCAGTTTGAAATCTGAATTTAGTGCTTCCTGTAAGAGCCATTTAGGACACAAAATTGAAGGCTTGAAAGAGTTAACTGCAGCTTCCTTTACAACCTCTGCTGCAAGTTCTGGATTTACTTAGTCAAGTCTTTGAAGAGTAAAATGTTCCTGACAGTGACAGTTTTGTGACTTAGCCAAATTCCCTGGAGAAGACGAGGCTGTGGTCTGATATGTGAGAATATTATATCTTACTTTGCAGGTCCACAAATACCCATTGGGTGTAGATTGCAGGTGTAGCAATGTGCTTTATTACACAAAGCTTTGAAATGAAAGGGGCAAGTTTTATTGATGTGAAAGGTTGGTCCATTTCATATGGTCATGGTAGCATTTAAATTAAGGTTTTACTTGTAGAGTCTTTCCTTGACCATGTGGGTTTCATCTGGGTACTCTGGTTTCCTTCCACATCTCAGTCACCTGCTTGTAGGTTAATTAGACACTGGGAATTACTCCCCGTGTAGCAGGGTGGCAGGAGAAATCGTACAGAAGGTGGCAATATGGTTTGTGAAAGATAATTGTTCACAAGGATTTGGACTGATAGTTGTTCTTGTTCTGCCTCCTCTATATATCATATCTATATATCGCTATCTCTATATATTATAAATTTGTCCAGAATTGATATTGATAGATCACTTTAAAATTTTATCTCTGTGTAGTGATAAACCTTCTTTAGTATAAATGCTGCAGGACAGAGCCTCAATTTTGTGGCTGGCTGTCCCTCATTTGCATTACTTTTTGAACTGCATCTTTTAGACATTGGTGTTATTAACTTCACTGGCTACTCATAGCCAGGTCTGCTGTAAGCCATCTGTTGTTAATGCTCCTTTTTGCAGTGTACTGTTGCATGTTTTTAACTGGCGTGCATTAGTTTGCATTAGCTAAATTAAATTTGCAGCTTACCTCTAAAGTTACCATATAAATTGAAATCCATCTCATTTTTTTTTAGCTATCTTTAGTATAACTCTTGATCTTATTTACGTTGTCAGTAAATTTGACAGACTGAATGCTTACTTTGAATGTGCAGGTTATTCACATAGGTGAGAGAGGATGGTGGTGACTAGTTAGTTGGTGAGTTGCAATCTTTCCCTGCCCCTGCACACTATATTTCTAATTTTGCAGGTTTAGCTTATGTTCTCTCTCCTATTTTAATTAGTTTACCAGGTTTTCTACTTTACCTCCTGGGTTTTGATTTCAGTGCAAGCTTTTCATGTAAGTAAATGATAGCTAGATAAACTGTGGCATCTTACTGGATGTGATACACTCTGTTAACTACATTTTTTGAAATGAATGTTTTCCTGATATTCCTATTAATAATTGTTTCACTGTTCAGATCATATTAGCTGTGATTGGATCTGATCTTAAATTTGTGCCCAAGGCTCTTTTTATGAATATGTCCTCTTTATTGTTTCATATTGCCATAATGTTATTTGTTGGCCTTAAGTTTCTTCCCCCCCACCTCCCCATTTCTCTGCTTCTGTTTTCTTAAGTATCTATAAGAGGAAGCTCGCCACCCTCAGTGATTTTTTTTTGAAATGTTCTGTTGCATGGTTTCTCTGGCAAATCCTGGTTTGCTGATTCACATGAGCATCAAGTGGATCTTGGACAGCTTTGTATTTTAGGAAACTGTGTCTGGTTCCACCAAGAGAATGAAATGTTGACTTGCAACCTGGATTCTTATTTTCCTTCAAAATTCAAAGTACATTTATTATCAAAGTATGTTTACTGTATACAACCTTGAAACTTGTTTTCTTGCAGGCAGTCATAAAACAATGAAACGCAATGGAACCTATTTTTTTAAAAAAGCACACAGCAAAGAATGTCCAACACCCATTCTGTGGGGAGAAAAAATAGTGCAAACAACAAAAAAAACGTAAACAAGTAACACAGAATATTAACCACACAGACTGTGAAAATGAGTCCACAGACGTGGAGTCGGTACTTAGCCAAGGCGAGTGCCAATGGTTGCAGGCTACAGCTGCAGCGTCAGTTTAGCACTGAAGCACCTTGATCAAATCACGCATATCGTTAGAAAAAAGTGTAACATGGAACATGAACTGCAGAATCCCCGAAAGTGAGGTCCACAGCTGTGGAGCCCATTCTGTGCTGAGGTGAGTGAAGCCCGAACAGGAACCCGATGTCTGCAGAGCAGCAACTTCTCCCGATCTTGGCGTCATGGAAGCAAAGATTCTTGGGTAGTAGCGAGTAGAGAGGGAGACCAGTCGGGCACAGACAGACAGCTGTCAACATCTGTTCGTTTTCCATTCTTGTCCCCTGATTTTAATCTTGCTCAATACTTTAATCGGCGTAGAGTAATGGAGCTGACCACGGATTCGTGTTTTGCCAACAGGCATTAACCCCCCCCCCCCCCCCAAGCAATGGCTTCCCTGGTCATACCTGCACTCACAACGGTCTTGCTTGCTGAATCTCCCAGGAGATTACAAAAACACCAGATCATTTAGTTAGCTCAAAAGTACATGCTTAAAAGGGAACTTTCAGGCTGCAATTGATCGTAGTTCAGAAGAAGATGAGTATTTTTGTGATCTGTCGCTGGAGACATCTTGCACACAGTTTCCTTGGAGGCACAGGTCACAAGAAAATAACAGCTTCCTTAATACAACTTACGCTGTAGCTTATAAAAGTATTCTATATTCTCTAATGCATGAGTGAGATATTCCTCATTTCCCAAGTGATTATATCAAGGGGTTCATTGTGGCTGTGTGGTGCAGCCAGAAATTCAATGGCATGGTGGTGGTCTAACACAAATACTGTATTCGTAGACAAAAATACAGGTGGTCTACAAATGATGAAAAAGTAAGCTAATCAATATGGCACAAAATGCTTTGATTTAAAGTCAGTGATCATGTGATTGATTGAATTACAAGACATTGATCTGCTGTATCATCCACAGTTCAAGCAAGTTGAAACCTTGTAAAAATCCCAGTGACTGTTAGATTCTGCACAGCCTCTACAATAATTTAGGTCTATTAACTGTGCAAATCTAAAGGATCATTGGGAAATAGTTAAAAACCGTAAAAGTGCAGTGGAGATCAATCTGTTTTGTCTGAATTTAAATCTTTTGTGCCCACCCGCTCCCCGCTTTCATTGCAGAGAAACACGTTTGAAAGGAATCATAAGGTAACTGGGATTGGACTAAAATGTATTCATCAAGTCCAGCTTGTGGGATGGTAGTCACATGCTGAACAGGTGGTCTTCATTTCCCTTTTCATGTTTGTAAGATATTTATAAATTACATACTGTGATGCACATGGATCAGACTCTTTAGTGTGGAGAAACCCTTGAAGAAAGAATAGAACGGTGACTGGTATTTTATGTATGACAACCAGTTGTGCTCATCCGGTTGTTCTTGCTGTCATCTAAGGGTAATTTAGGTGCCCCATGCTGCTTGGGTGTTTGAAGTTAAGTCCTTGTATAATTGTGCTTCAGGAGAAGGGCAGTGCCATAAGGCTGTAGCAGGCTGTCTTTGAACTTTAATGCTGTTCCAGGGTTATTGCACTGACAATGTCTGTCTATAATTATCATAATTCCTTACCCATGCTGGTTGCTGGTGGATTAGAGCAAGTTAAGGGAAACATAACTTCCTACTATATTACCCAAAGAAAGATGAGTTTGTTTGGAAGGACTTAGACTAATTAAACATTTGAAGTTGGATTTTAATTGAGTCAATGTTTCAGTCAGATTTGAAGTTTAAAAGAAAGACAGTCTTTGAGTAAATTTCGTAAGACTGTTGAGAATGAAAGATAAAATGCTGTCGTGTTAAATTTTATCATCTCACTGGTTAGCACTTGCTAATTCAGCTTAATAACAATTTTCCTTTCTGCAAGCTACTTAAGAGTTTAATGCTGGATGAACTCAGCAGGCCAGGGAACATCTATCAGAAAAAAAGTACAGTTGACATTTTGGGTCGAGACCCTTTGGCAGGAATGGAGAAAAAAAGGATGAGTAGATTAAACCCTTCCCGCCCCCCCTTACATTTTAAATCTACTGCTCATCTTTTTTTCTCCAGGTCTGCCAAAGGGTCTCAGTCCGAAACGTCAACTGTACTTTTTTCCGTAGATGCTGCCTGGCCTGAAGAGTTCTTCCAGCATTTTGTGCATGTTGCTTGGATTTCCAGCATCTGCAGATTTTCTCTTTGTTTGAAGAATCCAGCTTCTTGTGTGCCATCACTTTTACTTGTTCTACCTCCTGAGGGCTTAAACTCTGAAGTCTCTTTCCTTACCATTTCTGTATCTTTCTGGTTCTTTAAAGTGGCACCTAATGCCAAACTCTGTGTCCATCTTGTTTAAAGAGGATGTTTTGGTCTGGTGTCACCCTCTTGGTTAATGACCTGTAGGAAGATAAAACTGTTAGCAAAACTGAGGTAACTATTCTCTAGTACGCCTGTCTCGCATGTCTAACACTAAACTGCAAAGGCATCAATTCTGGTCTGTTGCCATTTCTCTTGTCCATGTTGACAGAGAAAACAAGTAGTGGACTTAATTTGTGGTTTACAGAAACTATGCAGTAAAAGCTGTTTTTGTTTTGACTTTTCCAAATGAGAGCTTGGCCTTTGTGCTGATCTCCTTGGGCTATCCAGAAAGAACTTCGACTCTACCAGCATCAGTTTTGAAGGATCTCTGACATCCTATAGTTATGATGTCACTACGCTGGTTGGGTAGTTAATCACATTAAAAGATGGTTGAACAGCAAATCAAGAAGGAATGATACAGTTTTTAATTAACATTTTAACTTTAAACATTTTGGTGTTAAAGATTTGAACACATTGTTACTGTTAAAACTACAGTATTAAATTTTTGTTAAAATATTTTAAAAGCTATTACATTTTAAAGTATTTGAATTAAGTACAAAATATAAGAGCAAAAGAAATAGAAGCAGAGTAGGCTGTTTGACCTTTTGCATCTGTGCTGTATGAATTTGAAGTTTCATTGCAATCACCTCTCATTCAAGAGTACAGGCCCAGTATGTAATCTGTTTTAAATGACAGTCCTCTCTCTATTGCAAGTATATACTTCCTTTTGTTTATCTCAAAAGCAATAGAGGTTTACCAGGATGTTGCCTGGATTAGAGGATGTGCTATGAGGAGAGGGTGGACAAACATTGGTTGTTTTCTCGAGTGGAGACCTGATAGAGGTTTATAAGTTTGAGAGGCGTCGAGAGCAGACAGCCAGTGTCTTTTTCGCATGGTTGAAATGTCTTAATACCAGAGGGGATGCAATTAAGGTGAGGGGGTAAGTTTAAAGGAAATGTATGGGGCAAGTTTTTTTATAAACACAGAGAGGTGGTGTTTGGAATGTGCTTCTGGGAGACTGGTAAAGGCAAATACAATAGAGGTGATCAAGAGGCTCTTTGAGAGGCACATGAATGTGCAGGAACTGGAAGGATATGGACATTGTGCAGGCAGAAGGGATTAGTTTACTTGGACATTGGATTACTAATTTAATTAGTTTGGTACAACATTATGGGCTGAAGAGCCTGTTCCTTGTGTAGTGCTGTTCTGTGTTCTAAGTAAATAGTCCAGCTTTTTAATTAACAAACTGCTCGCTTTCCTCATTGCTTCATGTTAACTTTAAATTGTCCATATATGAAAATACACAAGCCCCTCTGAACGAAATGCTTCAATTGCTCATTTAAAAAAAAACACTTTTCTTGTTTCTTTCACTGAAGTGTATGACCTTGCATTCTTCCCCATGGTATTGCACCTGACATGCCCCCAGCCATGCACTTAGCCTAATTTTAACTCCTGAAGCCTTATTGTACTCTGCATCCATCTTGTATGGATGTCCATCTATGAATCATGAGCAAACTTGGACAGATTATAGTTGACACCCTTTTCAATAGTGGCATGCAAAAGTTTGGGCACCTGTGGTCAAAATTTCTGTTACTGTGAATAGTTAAGTGAGTAGAATATGAACTGATCTCCAAAAGTCATAAAGTTAAAGATGAAACATTCTTTTCAACATTGTAAGCAAGATTAGTGCATTATTTTTGTTTTGTACAATTTTAGAGTGAAAGAAAGGAAAGGGGCACCCCAAGAGATTTGAGCTCTCAGGTAACTTTTACCAAGGTCTCAAGACCTTAATTAGCTTGTTAGGGCTATGGCTTGTTCACAGTCATCGTTAGGAAAGGCCAGGTGATGCAAATTTTAGAGCTTTATAAATACCCTGACTCCTCAAACAATCAGCAGCCATGGGCTCCTCTAAGCAGCTGCCTAGCACTCTGAAAATTAAAATAAATGATGCCCACAAAGCAGGAGAAGGCTATAAGAAGATAACAAAGCGTTTTCAGGTAGCCGTTTCCTCAGTTCGTAATGTAATTAAGAAATGGCAGTTAACAGGAATGGTGGAGGTCAAGTTGAGGTCTGGAAGACCAGGAAAACTTTCCGAGAGAACTGCTGGTAGGGTTGCTAGAAGGGCAAATCAAAACCCCCGTTTGACTGCAAAAGACCTTCAGGAAGATTTAGCAGACTCTGGAGTGGTTCTCAGACACTGTTCTACTGTGCAGCGACACCTGCACAAATATGATCTTCATAGAAGTGTCATCAGAAGAAAACCTTTCCTGCGTCCTCACCACAAAATTCAGCATCAGAAATTAGCAAAGGAACATCTAAATAAGCCTGATGCATTTTGGAAACAAGTAGTGTGGACTGATGAAGTTAAAATAGAACTTTCTGGCTGCAATGAGCAAAGGTATGTTTGGAGAAAAAAGGGTGCAGTATTTCATGAAAAGAACACCTCTCCAACTGTTAAGCATGGGGGTGGGTCGATCATGCTTTGGGCTTGTGTTGCAGCCAGTGGCACGGGGAACATTTCACTGGTAGAGGGAGAGCCCTGCTGGCCGCTGATGGGGTAACATCTTTTTGAACTTGCTCCTACCTTATCTATCTTTTTGTTTCCTACCAGTTTTTTGAAACCTTATTATAAATCTCAATATTGCTCTGTTATGTCTTTGAGAAAGACTAAAGCCTCTGGAAAAGAAAAAGATGATGATTCTCCAACCACTTTGGAATCAATTGGAGATTTCCTTAAAAAGCAAAGAACAGAACTTTCTGAGGAATTTAACCATCTTAAAGTCCAGTTGGATACTATTCAACAAACTCTAATCGAACATGATAAGCGAATTAAGGAGAATTAATAAACTTTGTCGATACTGGAAGTGGACTTAGAAGACATGAGTAAGGTCTGCAAAAATTACCATTATCTAATGAAAAATTAACAAAGCAGATTACCAAGCTGGAAAGCAGAAGCAGAAGAACAACCTACGTATTCTGGGTCTTGAAGGATGAATTGAAGGTGCCCACCCCACGGAGTTCTTTGCAAGTTTTCTGAAGCAGCTATTCCCTGATTTATTGCCATCTGTGCCCAAGTTGGACTGCGCCCACCGGTCACTGGACCCGAAACCAAAGTCGGGGGGAGCAACCTAGGTCGGTTATCTTATGTTTTCATGAATTTCATTTAAGGAGCTTTTAATCCGTCATACCTGTCGAGTAGGAATGATCGATTACAACATGAAGATGATCAGGTTCGTGGAAGATTATACACCGGAGGTTATGGCTGAATGTGCCAAGTATGAAGAGGTTATGTCACTGTTTTATAACAAAGGGTTGAAGCCCTCCCTTTGCTTCCCCGCACGTCTTAGAATCGTTCAGCAGAATAGTTTGCAGAAATGGCTTGGATCGTTTGAACACGTATAGAAGTTTTTGAACGTAGAAGATTAATTGCATTATGTCTCTTACAAGAACAATTATCTTTTTAATGTTGGATAGAATAAGATTTTAATAAACTTACATTTTGACCATTTATATATCTTTCTTTTTGATATTTTCTTTGATTTTTTTTACTTTACTCTTTTTTGAGGTTTTTCTATATATATATATATAGTTTTGAAATTGTTAAAATGAATCCTCTTATGTTTTGGATTTCTGATCTAAGTTTATTTTGTCTGTTTTCTCTTGGTAGGAACATAATAACCTTGAATGATTGGAGTTTTGCCAGCAAGATTTCTTTGGGAGGGTTGTCTTTAGGGTTTGGGAGGGGGAGGGGGTGGGGTTTCTTTTTTCTCTGGAAGCTGGGTTGGGCTACCATCCAAATTTTCTGTTTGAGTACCTTGTTTTATGGTTCGTTCTCTGGTTCTAATAATTTATGGTCAAATCTTTTAACTCTTTTAATTAGTATTTAAAATGGATTGAAATATTAATTTACTTAGTTTTAATGTGAAAGGGTTAAATCATCCTGTGAAACGGAATAAGATTTTTGCTTATATTAAAAAGTTAAGGGCCCCCATTATTTTCCTACAAGAAACACCTAGAAACCATAGAAAAACTACAGCACAGAAACAGGCCTTTTGGCCCTTCTTGGATGTGCCGAACCATTTTCTGCCTAGTCCCACTGACCTGCACATGGACCATATCCCTCCATACACCTCCCATCCATATATCTGTCCAATTTATTAATGTACATAGTTGTGACAACGCACGCCGTTTTAATTGGTGGAGGGGTTTACAATTTCATTCTTCATTCAGAGCAAAATCTCGAGGGGTCTCGATTTTTATAGACAATACAATTTATTTTGTTCAACATAAAGTTGTCTCTGACCCTAATGGGCGATTTGTCATAGTGTCAAGGAAACTAGATAATAAATTAGTTGTATTTACTTATGTGGATGATCCAGGATTTTTTGAATGTTTCTTTTCATTCGTGCCAGATTTGAGTCTTTGTTCTTTAGTGATGGGAGAAGATTTTAATTGTTGTCTAGACTCAGTATTAGATCATTCTTCTCCTAAATCAGCCACACATAATAAATCAGCTTTATTTATTCAATCCTTTCTAATGAAATGTGATATTGTTGATGTCTGGCATTTTTTTTCACCTGGCAGAAAGGGAGTATTCATTCTTCTCTCATGTCCATCATTCCTATATCAGGATTGATTTTTTTTTATTGATAGTCAAATGATTCCATTAGTTCGATCCATTGAATATAAAGAAATAGCTGTATCTGACCATTCTCCTGTATTTCTATCTTTAAATCTTCCTGGTTTCACTCATATGAACAGATCCTGGCATTTTAATTTAACCTTGTTATCTGATAAGGACTTCCTAAAATTTCTGGAGAATCAAATTACTCCTTTTTGAAGAAAATGCGTTGGACGAGACTTCTAGTCTCATCATTTGGGACACTTTTAAGGCATATATTAGAGGACAGATTATCTCCTATACTGCATATATTAAGAAAAAAACTAATAAAGAGAGAACTGACTTAGTTAATCAATTAAAACAATTGGACCAGAAATATGCTTTGGCACCAGACCCTGAACTAAACAAAAGATGTATTGAAATTAAAACTAAATATAAACTTCTAATAACATATCCAATTGAAAGCCAACTTTTAAAAGATAGAAGCCAATTCTATATACCTGGAGAAAAAACTGGTAAACTATTGGCTAATCAGTTGAAGACATTTATAGCTAAACGGCAAATTAAGAAATTCGCAAAACCAATGGTGATTTGATAACTGACCATTTTGAAATAAATGACACTTCTAGAGAATTTTATTCTAAACTGTATAGTTTTGATTTTGTTAAAGATAATACAGCAATGAACAATTTTTTAGACCAATTAAATATTCCTGGGCTTTCGTTTGATAATTGAAAGCAGTTGGATCAACCTGTTCCTCAGGAGGAAATTACTGAGGCTATATGTTCATTGCATTCTGGGAAATCTCCAGGACCTGACGGATTCTCTGGAGAATTTTATAAGGCTTTTTCTTCATTGCTTATACCTTATTTATGTTCTACCCATACTGATTCCTTCAAGGTGGGTAGGTTGCCACAGTCTTTTTATGAAGCTTCCATTTCACTTATTCTTAAAAGAGAATAAGAATCCCACTGAATGCTCTTCAAATAGACCAATCTCTTTACTCAATGTTGATGCTAAGATCCTATCTAAAGTTTTGGCCTGTAGACTCGAGAATATTATACCTATAATATCTGATGATCAGACAGGATTTATTAAAAATCGATATTCCCATTTTAATGTATGACGATTGTTAAATGTTATGCTTTCTCCATCCAAGGAAATACCGGAATGTGTGATTTCTCTGGATGCAGAGAAGGCTTTTGACCAAGTTGAATGGAATTACCTGTTTAAAACCTTAGAAAAATTTAATTTTGGGCCCAATTTTATTCTTTGGATTAAATTACTTTACTTATCTCCTTCTGCTCGAGTCCTTACTAACTTTCAGACTTCCAAACCAGTTAAACTCTAACGTGGAACCAGACAAGGATGTCCGTTGAGCCCTTGGCTTTTTGATTTGGTATTAGAATCTTTAGCATTGTCTTTCGAGGGTCTAAAAATATCACCGGTATCTTAAGGAAAGGTACTATTCATAAAGTTTTGTTTTATGTTGATGACCTATTGCTTTTTATATCTAATGTTACAACTTCTTTACCCTCTATGTTTCTTTTACTGACTAATTTTAGTCAGTTTTCAGCATATAAATTGAACTTACATAAGAGTGAATTGTTTCAAATAATTTGATACCATTCGATATTAACCTTCCTTTTAAAATTGTAAGAAAACAATTTGCATATTTGGGTGTAACAATCACTAAGACTTATAAAGATCTATTCAAAGAAAATTTTCTAACCTTAATGAATTATGTGAAAAAGACACTTTCTAATTGGTTGCCTCTCTCTTTATCATTGATTGGTCGAATTAATTCTATTAAAATGAATATTTTACCTAATTTTATATACCTTTTTCAAGCCCTACCTGTTTTTATTCCTGTTTTATTTTTTGATTCTTTCGATTCGATTCTTTCTTCCTATATATGGAAGAATAGAAAACCCCGATTAAATAAAGCGCACCTTTAAAAAAATTAAAAAGAACGGAGGCCTTGCTCTACCCAATTTTAGGTTATATTATTGGGTAATTAACATATGAAATCTCACGTTCTGGTTATATTATGTTAATCGTGAGGATTGTCCAATATGGGTCTCTTTGGAAGCCATCTCTGTTACGAAATTTTCTATCATTTCTCCTCTCAGATCCTTTCTTCCTTAATCTTTAAATAAATTAACTGACAGTTTGAAACACACTTTGAGGACCTGGCTACAGCTTAGAAAACATTTCAGTTTATTGAGATTTTCTCTTTCTAGTCCTATTTTTTCTAATTTTTTTTTAAACCATCTACGACCGATCTGTTTTTTAGAGAATGGGATAGATTAGGCATTAAACAATTTCAGGATCTGTTTGTTAGGGGGGATCTTTTTTCTTTTGAACAGCTCTCAGTGAAATATAATTTATCAAATACCCACTTTTTTCGATATCTACAGATTAGAGATTTTTTAAGATCTAAACTACATATATTTCCTACCAGCCCAGATAAGAACATAATAGATGTAATTTTTAATTTGAAACCTTTTGACAATGCTCAATATCTTATATTTATGGTCTGTTGTTGGGACTGAGAATGGCTCCTTTAGACAAAATTAAAACATATTGGGAAAAGGATTTACAGACTTCATTATCTGATGAGACCTGGAGGGCTATTTTCAAAATGGTTAATTCTTCATCATTATGTACTCGTCAGTCCCTCCTACAATTTAAAGTGATACATAGGGCTCATATGTCTAAAGACAGGCTCTCTCGTTTATATCTCCTTATTGTGACAGATGTAATAATGGAGAGGCTTCATTAATTCATATGTTTTGGTCATGTTCGAGCCTTGAAAAATATTGGAAAGATGTATTCCATACTTGTACTTTTTAAAAGTTAATTTTAAGCCCAGTCCTTTGACTGCCTTATTTGGTATTGTTGAGGAAAGAGCTATAATTTTGGAGCCCTCTCATTTGCGGGTACTGGCTTTTATTTCTCTTATGGCTAGGAGGGCGATCTTGCTTAAATGGAAGGAGATTGCCCACCCCCCACACATGCTCAATGGTTATGCGATGTTATGTCACGTTTAAATTTAGAGAAGATTCGTTGTTCGATTTCTGGTTCTAATCAAGATTTTCAAACATTATGGGGACTGAACTATTTTGAAAATCTTTGAATTGTTATTGTTATTAAAATGTAGATCTGAACTATTATTATAAAAACACTATATGGTGAAGTACTCTTTTTTTCTTTTGGTTTTTTTTTACCAACCATCTTTGTCTTGGAAGTGGGTGTAGATTTTTTTAATAATATAATTAACCATATTATTGTATTTCATAGTTCAATGTATTTTATTTGATTGATCATGAATATGAGATACTGTGATTGTATCAATGTGATTTATATATAGTGTATTTTGTGCTACCTTATTTTGGTTTATAATAAGTATCCTTATGAATTTGTGTTTTTGTATATGAAATTTAATAAAATATTGGAAAAAGAAAAAAAGGAGAAAAAGGGTGCAGAATTTCATGAAAAGAACACCTCTCCAACTGTTAAGCACGGGGGTGGGTCCATCATGCTTTAGGCTTGTGTTGCAGCCAGTGGCACGGGGAACATTTACTGGTAGAGGGAAGAATAAATTCAATTAAATACCAGCAAATTCTGGAAGCAAACATCACATAGTCTATAAAAAAAGCTGAAGATGAAAAGAGGATGGCTTCTACAACAGGATAATGATCTTAAACACCTCAAAATCCACAGTGGACTACCTCAAGAGGCGCAAGCTGAAGGTTTTGCCATGGCCCTCACAATCCCCTGACCTAAACATCATTGAAAATTTGTGGATAGACCTCAAAAGAGCAGTGCATCTCACAGAACTAGAAGCCTTTTGCAAGGAAGAATGGGCAAAATTCCCCAAAGAAGAATGGACGGACTCTTAGCTGGCTACAGAAAGTGTTTACAAGCTGTGATACTTGCCAAAGAGGGTGTTACTAAGTACTGACTGCAGGGTGCCCAAACTTTTGCTTTGGGCCCTTTCCCTTCTTTGTTATTTTGAAACTGTAAAAGATGGAAATTAAAAAAAGTTTACTTGCTTAAAATATTAAAGAAATGTGTCATCTCTAATTTTATGCCTTTTGGAAATCTGTTCATCTTTTACTCGCTTAGCTATTCAGAGTAACAGAAATTTTGACCAGGGTGCCCAGACTTTTGCATGCCACTGTAGATTGTGAACTGGAAGGGCCAGCACTAATCCCTGTGACACCCTGTTAGTTGTAGCTCCGTTAAAGCTGGAATATGCTAAACAGTGTAGCTTGGTGCCTCATTAAAATTTGGAAGTTGCTTATAGCTTAGTAACATGATTTCTTCATTTTTTTTGGCATGGGGCATTTATGAAATAAATTTATGGAACAGAGTACTTATGGTTATGGTACTCTGTAGAGATCTTACTTTCACCTGGAACTTTGGAACTGACAGCTGCTGTAAACGAATTTTAACTTCTTGTGGACAAATTGTGTGCGGGAGAAACAAGTGATGAGTTTTGTTGCAGCTTGCTAATGCAGTGCCCAGACTATACCAAGAGAATCAAGCCGGATACTTAGAATTAACAGTGGCATCTGAAACAAGCTGTATGAAATATCTCAACAATTATTAGAAGCATTTGTGATGTGAACTGCCAGTTTTTTTTTTGCATTGGTAAATTTATGTTTTAGCTGCATTGAGTTAATTGCATTTAGGATGCAGGTAAAATTTTGAAAAGAGATCTATCCTTGCAGTTGCTGGTGATTGGATATTGAGTATAAGTGCAAATCACTACACCCACAGCAGCCATGGGATTGTTTTAGTTTGCAGAGAAATCTCCTGGCTGGGGAGGGGTAAACTTCATTGATATTCCTGCTCCACATTATCTATCTCTATGACCTTTCAACTGACTGCAATGAAGTAGGCTGCATGGGATCTGTGTTATTACTTGTTGTACAAGCTTTCGGGTGGCCGTTTGGTGGGGGGAGGGGTGGCGTGTCAGGGGGATGGTGGGTAAGTTCCCAATTGAAGAAAAGTTGGTATCCTGCTAAAATGGTCAAAGGAAGCACGTAATCTTTAAAAACGATTTCTGTTATTTTAAAAAATGAGAATAAAAACTGTGAGAACTTTCCAAGAATGAAATATATTTCAGTCCATATTTTGAGAGAAAAATTGTTCCTGTTGCCATCTATTGATTTTTTTTAGATAGTCCATTGAGCACAAGTGACTGGAGAAATTTTGTAGAATGTTCAGTCAAAATTAGCAAAGCAAAAACCCATAATAAAAATGGTCTGTGAAGTTTATTGCAATGCTTTAAACTTTTCTATCTCCATGAGAGCATGTGGCAAAGAAGTGAAGAAGTCCTGTTCTCATTCCTTGAGGTTGCCTCATCACTTTTCCAACAGATGTCTTTATTTCTCTTTTAATGGAAAATTTGGAATGCAAAATGATGTTCATTCCACGTTCCTGTGGAAGGTGCATCAAGGTCGGGAGTGCACTGTACTGACAGATGTGCCAATCCCTCCCCCAGGTGTGCCTCAAAAAATTTGTGATTTGCTCCTTCAGCACGAAATGCACTTGAGTGTGATGGGAGACTGCAGCCATGCATGTTTTATGATTACACATATTGAGTGATTTTTTAAAAAAACTGGCTGGAGTTTATCACATTGCCAGCCAAAGCATATTTTCGTTATTAACCCAAATGTGCTGCAATAATGAAAACCAGGCCATTGTGTTTCAGCTTTTAAGAACCTAGTGAAGATTTAGCCTGATTCAAAATGACTTTCGTCTCTTTTAATTCACCTTGACCAGTTATGATTACGTATGTGAACAAGTACACAATGAGTTGATGGTGATCTTGGTCTTAACTCCCATTAACGCATAGCCACCAAAAGATGATGCTAAACAATTCCAAAAGCTGTTGATTAGAATACTGATCTTGATTTCAATGAAATATTGAGCTTTTTTAAAAAAAATAGAAATTTTTAAACTGTCACAAGATTCCTACTGTGTCTCTCAGTCTTGAATTAATGCTGAAGTAATGTGTTTCCAATAAAACTTTTTTTTCTCCCCAAATAGAGATGGGCGAATGCTGTTTGATTATTTAGCAGAAAAGCATGGGGTAAGTGATGGTCATGTGTTTGTTATAGTGAATATTTAAAGCTAGCCATGGCATAATATTATACCCCAGCTGCTTAGGAGTGAATGACAGTGATCATGAGTAATAGTTGAAGCAGTGCGTTAGTACCTTTATTACACTTGCCCTGAAATGTGATTGATTCAGTAAATGTTTGGATAGTGAGGCTGGTGCTGCTTTTGGTCTGCTAGTCAATGATTATTTAACCAATGACATCATTACTTGTTAAAATAAATCAGTAATTTGGATTTATTCTGTTAACAAGTTAACACTTGAATACCATCACTGCATTAGAGGAGAGCACGTTGATGGAAAATTATTATATTTAAATATGCAAACTTCATACAATTCATATCATGCAGAATGTTCTTTAACTTCTGAATGAAAAAGATAATCAAAATCAGGTTTTCTTATCACTGACTTATGTCATGAGATTTGTGGCAAGAGCAGTACAGTGCAAAGCCAAAATTAGTATAAAATTCCAAAGTAACTAACAGTGCAAAACAAAAGGAATGACGAACTAGTGTTCATGGGCTGTGCAAAAATCTGATGACTGAGGGTAAGAAGCTGTGTCCATAAATCGTTGAGTGCTGGGGAATGCCTTAACTGAAAAAGGTAATGTCTTAATGTAAGAAGGTCTTGCTTTCCTTCAGCTCATTTTTATGTGCTGTGTATTTGTTTTGCAGTTTCGTCAGGAGTATTTAGACACTTTGTACCGATATGCTAAATTCCAATACGAGTGTGGTAATTATTCGGGTGCAGCAGAATACCTTTACTTTTTCCGCGTTCTGGTGAGTACCATTTCCTAGAGAAGTGAAGCTTGGTGCTCTATTGTCCAAGAATTGTAGCTCTGTGTTTCAGATGCATTTTTATACATTTATCGACCTCTCAACTAACCATGCATATCACTTGATTAATTCTAGCCCTCTTCAACCTGTGTTCCGAGCCAAGTTGTATATGACTTGGAGGCTTGAACTGTCCTTTTTACTTAACTATCTAGAACCATGAAAAATAATGAGTTATTGAACCTCTGTTAAGGATGCCTGTACAACAGCCACACTTTTGGAAAGCTATATGCGTAGTCTACAATTTTGTTGTTAGTGTAGCCAGTACACTGATAACCAATATAATTTCTGACTATGCCATGAGATTAATTGACAATGGTTCGGGGAGAATTTAACCAGCCTTATTTTCTTTTGCAACAGTTTCAGAAACAGAATTGGATTTATTATCACCGATTTGCATGTAGTAACGTTTGTTGTTTTGCGGCTGCAGTTCAGCTGAAGACATGAAGATTATAAGTTAAAGAACAAATAAATTATGCAGAAAAGTGTAGTGTTCATTGGTTCATTTAAAAATCTTATGACTGAGTGGAAGTAACTGTTCCTAAATCATTAAGTGTACATCTTTCGACTCTTGTGTCCCCATCCCAACGGTAGTAATGAGAAAAGGCAGGTCCTAGATGGCGAGGGTCCTTCGTGGTGGACGCTGTCACCTTGAGGCACCGCCTTTGGAAAATGTCTTTGATGATGGAGAGGTTGTGCCATGATGAAGCTGGCTAAATGTACAACCCTCTGAGCGATCTATGCATTCATTGATACCTCCATGCTAAGTTGTAATGCAAACAGAATACTCTCCATCATACATCTATAGAAATTTGCAAGTGTTTGGTTTTATAACAAATCTCTTCAAACTCCCAATGATGTAGAGCCATTGAGGTGCCTCCTTCATGATTGCATCAATGTGTTGGGCCCAGTATAGATCCTCTGAAATGTTGTTTGAAAGAAGTACATAAAAAGTAGCTTATAAGATATGGGAGCAGCAGTAGGCCATTTGGCCCATCGAGTCGGCTTCACCATTCAAACATGGGCTGATCCAATTCTTCTAGTCATCCCCACTCCTCTGCCTTCTCCCCATACCCTTTGATGCCCTGGCTAATCAAGAACCTATCTATCTCTGCCTTAAATACACCCAATGACTTGGCCTCCACAGCTGCTCGTGGCAACAAATTCCACAGATTTACCACCCTCTAACTAAAGTAATTTCATGTATCTCTGTTCTAAATGGACGTCCTTCAATCCTGAAGTCATGCCCTCTTGTCCTGAACTCCCCTACCATGGGAAATAACTTTGCCATATCTAATGTGTTCAGGCCCTTTAACATTTGGAATGTTTCTATGAGATCCCTTCTCATTCTCCTGAACTCCAGAGAGCACAGCCAAGAGCTGCCAGACGTTCCTCATACAGTAACCTTTTCATTCTTGGAATCAATCTTGCGAATCTTCTTTGAACTCTCTCCAATGTCAGTACATCCTTTCTAAAATAAGGATCCCAAAACTGCACACAATACTCTCAAGGATGGTCTCACGAGTGCCTTATAGAGCCTCAACATCACATCCCCGCTCTTGTATTCTATACCTCTAGAAATGAATGCCAACATTGCATTCGTTGTCTTCACCACGACTCAACCTGGAAGCTAACCTTCAGGGTATCCTGCACAAGGTCTCCCCAGTCTCTTTGCATCTCTGCATTTTGAATTCTCTCCCCGTCTAAATAATAGTCTGCCGGTTTATTTCTTCCACTGAAGTGCATGACCATACACTTCCCAACATTGTATTTCATTTGCCACTTCTTTGCCCATTCCCCCAAACTATCTAAGTCTCTCTGTTTCCTCAACACTACCCGCTCCTCCACCTATCTTTGTATCATCGGCAAATTTAGCCACAAGTCCATTAATCCCACAGTCCAAACCATTGACGTACATCGTAAAAAGCAGCGGTCCCAACACCAACCCCTGTGGAACTCCACTGGTAACTGGGAGCCAGCCAGAATAGGATCCCTTTAGTCCCACTCTCTGTTTTCTGCTGATCAGCCAATGCTCCATCCATGCTAGTAACTCCTCTGTAATTCCACGGGCTCTTATCTCGCTAAGCAGCCTCATGTGCAGCACCTTGTCAAAGGCTTTCTGAAAATCCAAGTACAGCACATCTGCATATACGGCGGATCCGGCAAGTTCAGTAACTGAACTTATGACGGAGAAGGCGGATGAGCTACAACCTCAAATGTCAACAGCTGTAGTATTGGCGGATGAACATTTGGGAAGAGAAATGGCAATTTCTTCAGTTCGCCCAATGGTAGGCAATAGCAAACCACCGTTGCAGTTTGCTAAGAAAACTATGGTCAAACTCACAAAATGTATCACACAACAACAGGGTCAAGAGGATCTTCAAGACAACTCTGAAGATGTTTGGCTCGGTAGGGTTGATTCTGGCCAGCAGGGGATCCCCGACCGTCGTCAAGCTACTGCTCATAAATTTAAAGTAACGCAAAAGGAAATTATTGCCACTTGGAATGTAAGAACCTTATATCAAGCAGGAAGATTGGACAATGTGATAAATGAAACGGAAAGGGAATTGGAACAATGTGGTTTTGTGAAAGACAAAGGTACAAGAAACACAATATGATGTTAAGGATACTATCAGAACGAGCTATTCAAGTGCAAAAAGATTTGTTTGTTTGTTTTATCAACTACACAAAAGCATTTGATAAAGTGAGGCACAATAAGTTATTTGAAATATTACAGAAAACTCTAGATGTAGATTCGAAAGACCTCCACCTAATCAGAAATCTGTACTGGGAACAAACTGCTGCTGTAAGAATAGATGGAGAAGTGAGTCAGTTTACGAAAATCAAGAGAGGCGTTAGACAAGGATGTGCTTTCTTCCCTGATTTATTTAATGTGTACAGTGAAACAATATTACAAAAAATAAGAGACATCTTGGGAATCAAAGTTGGCAGTGAAAACATCAATAATTTCAGATAGGCAGATGACACTGTGCTAATTGCAAGTACGGAGGAAGAACTACAAAACTTAATTGATATAATTGTTGAAGAAAGTGCAAAAGTGAGTCTATCTATCAATTGCAAAAAGACAATGCATAGTGATATCCAAAATGAAGGAGTATCCTATCTGCAGGCTGAGAATAAATGGGGAAGACATAAAACAAGTAAAGAACTTTTGCTACTTAGGAAGCTGGGTGAGATCAGATGGCAGGTGCGACTTGGACATCAAAAGAAGAATAGGGATGGCAAAAGACACCTTTATGAGAATGAAGAGTATACTGATCAATACTAAACTAGGCATGACAACCTGCCTCAGAGTACTGAAATGTTATGTTTATCCAGTTATGTTATATGGCTCAGAATGTTGGACAATATCTGGCAACATGAGGAAACGAATTGTAGCAGTAGAAATGTGGTTTTTGAGGAGGATGCAAAGAATATCATGGACGAAAAGAATATCTAATGAGGATTTCATGAACAGAGCAAGCACAAAAGGGAAATAATGTATGAGATTGTGAAAAGGCAACGTAACTTCATTGGACATGTGATTAGGAAAGAGGAGTTAGAATGCACGGTAATTATGGGAAAGATTGAAGGGAAGAAAGCAAGAGGAAGACAAAGACAAATGATGATGGAGACAGCAGCCAGAGAACTGGAAATGAATACCAATGAATTGATCCACTTGACCCGAAACAGGAGTGTGTGGGCCATGGCAGTCAAAGCTCAAACTGGGCATGGCACCTGATGATGAAGAAGATGATGATGACACCAGATCTACAGCATCTCCTTTGTCTACCCTGCTTATAATTTCCTCAAAAAATTGCAGTAGGTTCGTCAGGCAGGATTTTTCTTTCAGGAAACCATGCTGGCTTTGGCATATTTTGTCATGTACCTCCAGGTATTCTGTAATCTCATCCCTAACAATTGATTTTAACAACTTCCCAACCACTGATATCAGGCTAACAGGTCTATGGTTTCCTTCTGCAAGTTTTTAAAAGCTTCCCAATCCTCTATCTTCTCACTAGTTTTGGCTTCCTTGTATGCCCTGTCTTTTGCTTTTACTTTGTTTCTGACTTCACTTGTCAGCCATGGTAGTGTCCTTCCATTCGAAAATTTCTTCTTATTTGGAATATATCTGTCTTGTACTTCCCTCATTTTTCGCAGAAACTCCAGCCTTGCTGCTCTGCTGTCCTTCCTGCTAGTGTCTCTTTCCATTCAATCTTGGCCAGTTCCCCTCTCATGCCATTGTAATTTCCCTTATTCCACTGAAATACTGACACATTGGAATTTAATTTCTCCTTCTCAAATTTCAAAGTGAATTCGATCATATGGTGATCACTGTTCCATACGGGTTCCTTACCATAAGCTCTCTTATCACCTCTGGATCATTGCACAACATCCAGTCTAGCACAGCCAATCCTGTAGTGGGCTCAACAACAAGCTGTTCTAAAAAGCCATCCCTTAGACATTCTACAAATTTTCTCTCTTGAGGTCTATTGCTGGCCTGGTTTTCCCAATGCACTTTCATGTTAAAATCCCCAACGATTACCGTGACATTGTCCTTCTGACATGCCTTTTCTATCTCCTGCTGGATTTGTAATCCACATCCTGGCTGCTGTTTGGAGGCCTGTATACAACTGCCATTAGGGTCCTTTTACCCTTGCCATTTCTTAACTCAACCCATAGAGGCTCTCCCTTCCGATCCTATGTCTTTCCTTTCTAATGATTTAATATTATTTCTTATACACAGGGCCACACCAACCCCTCTGTCTACTAACCTATCTTTCCGATACACCGTATATCCTTTGATATTCAAGTCCCAATGGCAGCCATCCTTTAGCCAAGTTTTAGAGATGGCTGCAACGTCATACTTGTCAATCTGCAGCTGAATTTCAAGATCATCCATTTTATTTCTTATGCTGCATGCATTCAAATACACTTTCAGTCCAGTATTTGTTCCTTTCTGTTTTAACTGCACCACACCTCTATTGCCCTGTAACTCATCCCATTGGCTGTGATTAAGCTTCATCTCCTGGCTGTCCTTTCGATCATCTCTGTTGCACGCTACCTTTGATTTATTTCTGTTTTCCCCTTCCTCAGCCCTATCACTCTGGTTCCTATCCCCCTACCAAATTAGTTTAAACCTTCCCTAACAGCTCTATTAAACCTGCCTGCTAGGATATTGGACCCCTTTGGGTTCAGGTGTAATTCATCCGTTCTGTTCAGGTCGTACTTCCCCCCGAAGATGCCCCCATGATCCAGGAACTTGAAGCTCTGCCCCCTACACAAGTCTCTCAGCCACACATTAATATGCTTGATCATGCTATTCTTGCGCTTGCTAGCATGTGACACCAGCAGCAATCCCGAGACTACTACCCCGGAGGTCCCGCTTTTCAGCTTCCTACCCAACTCGCTGAATTCTCTCTTCAGGAATTCCTCCCTTTTTCTACCTCTGTCATTGGTACCAACTTGTACCAAGACTACTTTTGGCTTCCTTCAGACAGAATACTCTGCACCCGATCCGAGACATCCTGTACACTGGCACCTGGGACGCAACACACCATGTGGGTATCTCTATCAGGCTGACAGAATCTCCTGTCTGTTCCCCTCACTATGGAATCCCCTATGGCTAACGCATTCCTCATCATCTTCTCTCCCTTCTGCACCACAGACCCGGACTCAGTGCCAGAGATGCTGATATTGCAACCATTTTGTCATGATATTATTAAAATTTACATCTGATTAGGCAGATCTAGATGTAACAGCTACAGAGGATGCTAACAATGTTGAAAGAATAATCTTTGAAAAATTACTTTTCAGTTGATGTTTATATTTTTATAGCAGAGTTCGCAAAGCCTTTCAGAAAATCAACTTTTTTGATTCTGTTCTGAATCGGGATTTAAATTGATATTTAAAGCTCAGAAAGGTACATTTTGGGGGAAAAATAATAAATTAAAACAAATTACTGGCAAATTTAGAGGTTTCATAATCAGAAAGCAAAAGAGGCTGAGTTTTGTGTTGTCATTCCTTGGTGATAAGAGGCCACAACAGTATTCTGTTACATTTTTACAGTTGTTATTAATGATATGCTGTTGTGTTGGTAGCAAAGCCAATATTTACTATTCTGAATTGCACTTGGAAAGTTGGTGGCCCACTGTTCACTTGACCCCCTTAGTCTGGTGCACACTCAATGATTTGGTCTTTAGTGGCACGGGGACTCCAGGATTTTGAACATCTACAGTAAATTAACTTTGATATATTTTAAACTAAGATTATGTCTTACTTGGAAGGGAACTGGCAGGTATGGTGGAGCAGTTCTGGTGAGGCCATGGTCCTTATCTTTGTGGAGGATGATGTTAGTGATCTTGTGTGGTGCTGTGAAGAAAGTTGTAGTATGTTTCTGCAGTGGGTAAATAATAGACCCTCCAGGTGTGGTGTATCGAATCATTTCAGGGTCACATTCCAGGTTATTTCATTAACTAAATTTACCTTTCCTGGCTGCTTTGGAGGACTTTCTTCGGATCATTTGTCCAATTCACTGGATCTCTAGATCAATAACATAATCACTCTGTTATAGTATCTGTTGCGTTCTCTATGGTACCAGAGTGGTTATGGTTGACAGCTTGTATGGAAGAAGAGTCGAGACATCGTTCACAGTTATCAAAGTGATGCTACTGTTATCAACAGTAATAGCTTTCCATATTAAACATGAAGTCAGCCTAAGAGATTAATAGAATCTTAAGTGCTGATACCTGATAGGACACGTGAAGTTTCAGTGCTTCTTCCAGGGTTGAAGTTAATGCCACATTATGTAATCTAACCCTGGAGATAATCCTGATTTTATAATGTAATAAACTGGAATAAAAGCTTGAATTTAATTTCTAAGGAGATGAAATGAATTTCCAATGTAACTTTAAGGATCAAATCATGACTTCAGCTGATTCCTCCGGGCAGAGAGACTAAATGTAAAAAACTTTTTGTACTCTATGTTGAGAAATATTTGCTGAGACTACTTGTAGGTTTTAAGTTGAAAACAATTTGTGTTCCTTTTAGTAGTGAAGTTAATCAGAATCATATTTAATATCACAAGCAAATGTCATGAAATTTGTTATGTGGCAGCAGTACATTACAATGCATAATAATAATAAATGAATTACAGTAAAAAGTGCGTGTAATAATATATATATCCTATAAAAAGTATTCACCCCTCCTCGGAAGTTTACACATTTTATTGTTTTACAGCATTGAATCACAGTGGATTTCATTTGGCCTCATGACACTGATCAAGAGAAAAGACTCTTTGGTGTCAAAGTGAAAACAAATTTCAACAAATTGGCCTAAGTTTACTACATTTACTAAACACAGAATAATTGATTGCATAATTACTCACCCCCTTCAAGTCAGTCTTTAGTAAGTGCACCTTTGGCAGCAATTACAGCTTTGAGTCTGTGTGGATAGGTTTCCTATCAGCTTTGCACATCTGCAATTTTCCCCCATTCTTCTTTACAGAACTGCTCAAGCTCTGTCAGACAGCATGGGGTTTGTGAGTGAACAGCCCTTTTCAGGTCATTGAGGTCTGGACTCTGACTTGACCACTATAGGACATTAACATTGTTGTTTTAAGCTGTTCCTGTGTCGCTTTAGCTTTATGCTTGGAGTGATTGCCTTGCAGGAACACAAATTTTCTCCCAAGTCGCAGCTATCCTGCAGACTGCATCAGGTTTTCCTCCAAGATTTTCCTGTATTTTGCTACATTCATTTTACCCTCTACCTTCACAAGCCTACCAGAGTCTGCTGCAGTGAAGCATCCCCACAGCATGACCCAGCCACCACAATACCTGAAGGTAGAGATGATATGTTCATGATGATGTGCGGTGTTTGGCTCATGCCAAACATAGGGTTGAGTTGAATGGCCAAAAACTCAACTTGGTTTCATCGGACCATAGAACCTTCTTCCAGCTGACTTCAGAGTCTCCCACATGCCTTCTGGCAAATTCTAGCTGAAATTTCATTGGAGTTTTTTTTCAACAGTGGCTCTCTCTTTACCATTCTCCCATAAAGCTGTGACTGGTGAAGCACCTGGGCAACTCAGCCACTGAAGCTTGTAACTTCTCCAGAGCTGTCATAGGTCTCTTGGTGGCTTCACTCACCAGTCCCCTTCTTGCACGATCACTCAGTTTTTGAAGACGGCCTGCTCTAGGCAGATTTACAACTGTGCCATATTCGTTCCATTTCTTGATGATTGATTTAACTGTTTCCAAGGGATGTTCAGTGACTTGGAAATTTTCTTGTATCCATCTCCTGACTTGTGCTTTTCAATAACCTTTTTGTGGAGTTGCTGGGAGTGTTCCTTTGTCTTAATGGTGTAGCTTTTGCCAGAATACTGAGTTAGAACTTCCAGATACAGTTGTATTTTACTGCAGTCCATTGAAACACCTTGACTGCACAAGGTGATCCCCATTTAACTAATTATGTGACTTCTAAAACCAGTTGGCTGCACCAGTGATGATTTGGTGTGTCATATTAAAGGGGTGAATACTTATGCAGTCAATTATTTTGTGTTTTACATTTGTAATTAATTTGGATAACTTTGTAAAAATCTGTTTTTATTTTGACACAAAAGAGTACTTTTCTGTTGATCAGTGTCAAAAAATCCAAATTAAATTCACTGTGATTCACTGTTGTAAAACAATAAACCATGAAACTTCTGAGGGGGGGTCTATGCTTCTTATAGGCACTGATATATATTATATACACGTACATACACGCGCGCATATACACACACACAGCAGAAAACCAGGCTGCAAAGGGTTCACAAACTTTTTCTTGCAAATGTATGTACATAGCCCTCTGAAAACTGGTATGTGTTCCAACATCTTACTCTTTCTGAACTTCACAGTCAGTTCTTTGGTCTTATCGACATTGAGGGCTAGGCTGTTGCTGCGACACTACCCAACTAGCTGATAGCTCGCTCCTATACGCCACCTTCTCACCGTCTGAAATTTTGCCAACAATAGTTGTGTCATCATCAAATTTAAAGATGGCATTTGCATTGGGTCTAGCCACACAGTCATGGGTGTAGAGAAAGTAGAGCAATGGGTTAAGAACACATCTTTGAGATGCACCATTGTCAGTTATCAGTGGGGTGGAGATGGTCTTCAGATGAGGAAGTCGAAATCCAGTTGCAGAGGGAGGTACAGAGGCCCAGGTTTTGGAGCTTTTCGATCAGACCTGTAGGAAAAATGTTGAGTTGTAGTCATTAAATAGACCGACTTAAGTGCTGGTATTGTCCAGATGATCTAAGACTGCATGAAGAGCCAGTGAGATCGCCTCCGCTGTAGACCTTCTGTTGCGATAGACAAAATTGCAGTGGTTACAGGCCCCTGCTGAGACAGGATTTGATTCTCGCCAAAACCAACCTCTCAAAGCACTTCGTCACTGTAGATGTGAATGCCACTGGATGATAGTCTTTGAGGCAGCTCACCCTGCCTTTGGACACTGGTATGATTGTTGCCCTTTTGAAGCAGATGGGAGCTTTCAACTGTAGCAGTGAGAGATTGAAAATTCGTTTGAACACACCCGCCAGTTGGTTGGCACAGATTTTCTGAGCCCTTCCAGGTATTCCATTAGGGCCTGTTGCCTTGTGTGGATTCGCCCTCTTGAAAGGCAATCTGACATCAGCCTCCAAGACAGAGATCACAGTGTCACTGGGTGCTGCGAGGATCCACGTAGCTGTAGTTCTGTTCTCCCTTTCAAAGTGTGCATAAAAGATGCTGAGCTCATCTGAGAGTGAAGCATCACTGCCATTTATGATGTTAGGTTTTGCTTTGTAGGAAGTAATGGCGTTCAAAGCCTGCCAGAATTGATTTGCACCTGATTCCACCTCTAACTTCGTTTGGAATTGTTCCTTTGCTCCTGAGATGGCCCCACGTAAATCGTACTTGGGCTTCTTGTATATTCAGAATCGGAATCAGGTTTATTATCACCGGCATGTGACGTAAAATGTGTTAACTTAGCAGCAGCAGCAGTTCAATGCATTACATAATCTAGCAGAGAGAGTGGAAAAAAAAATAAGTAAAATAAAACACAATTGGCATGTCCCCAGAGCGAGGTGTTTAGATGGGGTGAGTTTGTTAGGTGTGTTCAAGAAGGTTTCTTGACTCAATATGTAGATAAGCCAACAAGAGGAGAGGCTGTGCTTGATCTGTTATTAGGAAATGAACCTGGTCAGGTGTCAGATCTCTTAGTGGGAGAGCATTTTGGAGATGGTGATCAGAATTCTATCTCCTTTACCATAGCATTGGAAAAGGATAGGAATAGACAAGTTAGGAAAGCGCTTAATTGGAGTAAGGGGAAATATGAGGCTATCAGGCAGGAACTTGGAAGCATAAATTGGAAACATGTTCTCAGGGAAACGTATGGAAGAAATGTGGCAAATTTTCAGGGGATATTTGTGTGGAGTTCTGCATAGGTACGTTCCAATGAGACAGGGAAAGGATGATAGGGTACAGGAACTCTGGTGTACAAAGGCTGTTGTAAATCTAGTCAAGAAGAAAAGAAGAGCTTACGAAAGGTTCAAAAACCTAGGTAATGATAGAGAGCTAGAAGATTATAAGACTAGCAGGAAGGAGATCAAGAAAGAAATTAGGAGAGCCAGAAGGGGCCATGAGAAGGCCTTGGCGGACAGGATTGAGGAAAACCCCAAGGCATTTTACAAGTATGTTAAGAACAAGAGGACACAAAGGTTGGAGGTGTTGTGGTTAGTGTGGAGGCCGTCAGAAGTTACAGTGGGATATCCTATCAATGTGAGATAAGTGTGAGGTGGTTCATTTTGGTAGGTCAAATATCATGACAAAATATAGTATTAATGGTAAGGCTCTTGGCTGTGTGGAGGTTCAGAAGGATCTTGGAGTCCGAGTCCACTCAAAGCTGCTGCGCAGGTTGACTCTGTGATTAGGAGACCATATGGTGCATTGGCCTTCATCAATTGTGGGATTGAGTTTAGGAGCCGAAAGGTAATGTTGCTGCTATATAGGAATCTGGTCAGACCCCACTTGGAGTACTGTGCTCAGTTCTGGTCGCCTTACTATAGGTAGGATGTGGAAACCATAGAAAGGGTGCAGAGGAGATTTACAAGGATGTTGCCTGGATTGGGGAGCATGCCTTATGAGAATAGGTTGAGTGAACTTGGCCTTTTTTCCTTGGAGCATTGGAGGATGAGAGGTGACCTGATAGAGGTGTATAAGATGATGAGAGGCATTGATCGTGTGGATAGTCAGAGGCTTTTTCCCAGGGCTGAAATGGCTAGCACGAGAGGGCATAGTTTTAAGGTGCTTGGAGTAGGTGCAGAGGAGATATCAGGGGTAGGTTTTTTACGCAGAGAGTGGTGAGTGCGTGGAATGGGCTGCTGGCGACTGGTGGAGGTGGATGCGATAGGGTCTTTTAAGAGACTCCTGGATAGGTACATGGAGCTTAGAAAAATAGAGGGCTATGGGTAACCCGAGGTAATTTCTCAGGTAAGAGCATGTTCGGCACAGCTTTGTGCGCCGAAGCGCCTGTATTGTGCTGTAGGTTTTCTGTTTCTATAATAATTAATAAATAATTAAATCAACTACATATATTGAATAGATTTTTTAAAATGTGCAAAAACAGAAATACTGTATATTTAAAAAAAAAAGTGAGGTAGTGTCCAAAGCTTCAATGTCCATTCAAAAATCGGATGGCAGAGGGAAGAAGCTGTTCCTGAATCGCTGAGTGTGTGCCTTCAGGCTTCTGTACCTCCTACCTGATGGTAACAGTGAGAAAAGGGCATGCCCTGGGTGCTGGAGGTCCTTAATAATGGATGCTGCCTTTCTGAGACACCGCTCTCTAAAGATGTCCTGGGTACTTTGTAGGCTAGTACCTAAGATATAACCGACTAGAATTACAACCTTCCTGCGTCATTAGACTTGAATGCCACAGATCTCGCCCTCAGCAGACTAGGAAACATCCTGGTTCATCCACGGCTTTTGATTCGAGTGTGTATGTTATGTTCTTGTATGCACATATTCGTCCGCAGAGGTTTTAATTAAGTCAGTGACAGTTGTGAGGTACTCATTCACACTCCAAGATGAATCCCTGAGTCCAGTCCACTGACTCAGAGCAGTCCTGTAGCACTCCTGCACTTCCCTTGTCCATACCTTCTTGGTCCTCACTATAGGCGCTGCGGTCTTCAGTCTCTGCCTATAGTCAGTGAGTAGAAGTACAGTCAGGTGATCAGATTTTCTAAAGTGTGGGCGTAGAATGGCATGGTAGTGCTCTAGATCAGCGGTCCCCAACCACCGGGCCACGGACCAGTACCGGGCTGCAGAGCATGTGCTGCTGGGCTGCAAGGAAACGATAGGAGTCAGCTGCACCTTTCCTCATTCCCCATGATGCACTGTTGAACTTGAACATAGGGTTGCCAACTGTCCCGTAGACATCCCATATATTGGGGTAAATTGGTGTCTCCTTGGCCCTTGTCCTGTATTTCCCCCGCTAAGGTAGAGTGTTCCTATGAAACCATTCGTGCCGAAATGGCGTAAAGCGAAGAAGCAATTGCCATTAATTTATATGGGAAAATTTTTTGAGCGTTCCCAGACCCAAAAAATAACCTACCAAATCATACCAAATAACACATAAAACCTAAAATAACACTAAAATATAGTAAAAGCAGGAGTGATATAATAAATACACAGCCTATATAAAGTAGAAATAATGTATGTACAGTATTATCAGGAAGATTATGCCAAAACCGATTTGTGGAAAAAAAAATCGGCACGTACACGCATGCCCACAGAGGTGCCCGTGCAAGGCTTCACAGTAATGGTAGTCTTTCTCGGGGTAAACCCAAGTGTCCTGTATTTGACTGCTACTTTTGTCCCTTATTTGGGAGTGAGAAAGTTGGCAAGCCTAACTGTAAAAGACATGTTGAGGTGAGTTTAACCCTACTTGAACACCGCCCCCCCCCCCCCCCGGTTGGCTGGCTGGTCTGCAAGAATATTGTCAATATTAAACCGGTCGGCGGCAAAAAAAAGGTTGGGGACCCCTGCTCTAGATGGTAGTATAACACTGGTTTGGTGTGTTAGCTCCTCTGGTTCCACAAATGATATGTTGGCCATAATTATTTGGAGACTTTTTAAAGTTGGCCTGGTTAAAGTCCCCTAAAATGATGGGGCAGGTAACAGGGTGCACTATGGGTGTTGATTATGTTGCTTAGTTCATCAAGAACCTGTATAACAGGGGCCTGAGATAGGATTTATGCTGCTACCAAGAGGATGGCTGAAAACACAGAACAAACATGGAAATCTGTTCAGCACATTACAGGCCCCTTGGCCCACAATGTTGTGCTGACTATGTAACCTACTGTAAAAACTGCCTGGAATTACTCTTATCACATCGCCCTTGTGTACTAAGATTCATGTACCTATCCAAGAGTCTCTTAAAAGACCCTATTGTATCCTTCTCCACCATCACTGGCAGTGCATTCCATGTACCCACCACTCTCTATGTGAAAACCTACCCCTGACATCCCCTCTACCTACTTCCAAGCACCTTAAAACTATGCCCCTCCATGTTAGCTACTTCAGCCCTGGGAAAAGGCCTCTGGCTATCCACACGATCAATGCCTCTCATCGTCTTATACACCTCTATCAAGTCACCTCTCATCCTCCGTCAGTCCAAGGAGAAAAGGCCAAGTTCACTCAACTTCGTCTCATCAGGCACATTCTCCAATCCAGGCAACATTCTTGTAAATCTCCTCTGCACTGTCTCTATAGTATCCACATACTTCCTGTAGTGCGGTGACCAGAAATGAACACAGTACTCCAAGTGGGGTCTGACCAAGGTCTTATATGGTTGTAACATTACCTCACAGCTCTTGAACTCAATCCCATGGTTGATGAATGCCAACACACCATTCGCCTTCTTAAACACGCAGTCAACCTATGCAGCAGCTTTGTGTGTCCTATGGAATCAGACCCCAAGATCTCTCTGGTCCTCCACACTGCTAAGAGTCTTGCCATTAATACTATCTTCTGTCTTCAAATTTGACCTACCAAAATGAACCACTTCACACTTATCTGGGTTTAACTCCATCTGCCACTTCTCAGTCCAGTTCTGCATCCTATCAATGTCCTGTTGTAATCTCTGACAGCCCTCCAGACAATCCACAACACCCCCAACCTTTGTGTCATCAGCAAACTGACTAACCCTTACTTCTACTTCTGCATCCAACTCATTTATAAAAATCACAAAGAGGAGGGGTCCCAGAACAGATCACTGCAGAACCCCCCAGTCACTGACCTCCATGCAGAATATGAACCATTTACAACCGTCCTTTGCCTTCTGTGGGCAAGCCAATTCTGGATCCACAAAGCAAGGTCTCCTTGGATCCCATGCCTCCTTACTTTCTGAATGAGCCTTGCATGGGGAACCTTATCGAATGCCTTATTGAAATCCATATACACTACATCCACTGTTTTATCTTCATCAATGTGTTTTGTTGCATTCTCAAAGAATTCAATCAGGCTCCTAAGGCATGTCTTGCCCTTGACAAAGCCATGCTGACTATCCCAAATCAGATTATGTCTCTCCAAATGCTCATAAATCCTGCCTCTCAGGATCTTTAACAACTTGCCCACCACTGAAGTAAGACTCGCTGGTCTATAATTTCTTGGATTATCTCTACTCCCTTTCTTGAACAAGGGAACAACGTTTGTAACCTCAAATCCTCTGGTACTTCTCCTGTCCTATTGAAGATGCAAAGATCATCGGCAGAGGCTCAGCAATCTCTTTCCTTGCTTCCCACAGGAACCATGGGTATGTCTCGATTGGTCCCGACGACTTTTCTAGCAATGCTTTTCGAAAGCTCCAGCACATCTGCTTTCTTAATGTCTATATGCTCGTGCTTCAGTTCGGTGTAAGTCATCCCCACAATTGCCAGGTTCTTTTCTATGGTGAATACTGAAGCAAAGTATTAATTACCTCCACTACCTCTTCTGACCATGGTGAATACTGGAGCAAAGTATTAAATACCTCCACTACCTCTTCCAACTCTATGCACGTTTCCACTATCACAGCTAATTGGTCCTTTTCTCACCTGGCTCATTCTCTTGCTCTTCACATATTTGTAGAATGCCTTGGGGGTTTTCCTTAATCCTGTTTACCAAGGCCTTCTTGTGGCCTCTTCTAATTCCCCTAACTTCATTCTTAAGCTCCTTTCTGGCAACCTTGTAATGTTCTAGAAATAGTTTCTTGAACCTTTTGTAAGCTTTTCTTAACTACATTTTCCACATCCTTTGAACACCACGGTTCTTTTACCCTACCATCCTTTCCCTGCCTCAATGTAACATACCTATGCAGAATGCCATGCAATTGTTCCCCAAACATTTGCCACATTTCTGCTGTGCATTTCCCTGAGAACATCTGCTCCCAAGTTCCTGCCTAATAGCATCATATTTCCCCTACCCCGATTAAATATTTTCCCAATTTATCTGCTCCTATTCCTCTCCAGCACCATATCACTCCCTCCAAAATGCTCTCTCACTGAGCACCTGACTAGGCTTATTTCCCAATACCAGATGAAGTATAGCCTCTCCTGTAGTTGGCTTATCTACATATTGTGTCAGGAAACCTTCCTGGCACACCTAACAAACTCTACCTCATCTAAACTCCTTGCTTTAAGGAGATGCCAGTCAAAATTAGGAAAGTTAAAATCACCCATCACAACAACCCTATTATTATTGTACCGTTCCAGAATCTGCCTCCCTATCTGCTCCTCAATGCCTTTTTTTACTATTGAGGTGTCTATATAAAAAAACAGTAAAGTTATTGCCTCCTTCCTGTTTCTGACTTCCACCCACACTGACTCTGTAGATAATGCCTTCATGACTTTCTCCTTTTCTGCAGCCGTGACACTGTCCCTAATCAGCAATGCCATGCCCCCAGCTCTTTTGCCTCCCTCCCTATCCTTTTTGAAACACCTAAAGTCTAGCACACTCAGCAGCCATACCTGCCACTGAGACATCTAAGTCTCTGTAATGGCCACACTGTCATAGTTCCAGGTATTGATCCAAGCTAAGTTCATCCACCTTGTTTTCCCAAATTGTCTGCTCTTATCCCTCTCCAGCGCTATGGTAAAGGAGACAGAGCTGTGATCATTACCTCCAAAATGCTCCAAAACTCCCACAGCAGGTAAAATGGACAACAGTTGATTGTGAGATGATCCAGGTTGTGTGAGCAGGACTGGGCCAGTACTGCCTGGTTTGTACACACAAGAAACTGATCATAAAGCATACTCCACCTCCTCTGCCTTTGCCTTTGGAAAGTCTCAGCAGTCCTATCTTGTGGTGAATTGTAAGGCCAGTGAGCTGTATCGCTGCATATGGAATGGCGGGGGACCTCCAAGTCTCCGAAAAACAAAAAACACAACAGGTCCTAATGTCCTTTAGGTGCAGCAGTCTTGTTCTGAGAACTTCCTTTTTATTTACCAGGGACTGTACATTTGCCAACAGCATAGTCGGTAGTGGGAGCCTGAACCTTCGTCATCTTAATTGAACCTTTAAACCAGTATGGCATCCTCTCTTCCATTGCACCAGCAGCCAGAGACTGTCCGAGATTTGATGACTTTGAGTAGCAGTAGATTTTTTTTAATCGCCTTAAAATGATATTACTTGCTGTGTATCCATAGCTGTAGCTGTGGATTTCAGCTGTAGCAGTCTAAAATGGGAATATCTGATGATTTCCATTGGCGCTGTTCACACAAGTCGCCTTCTTAATGGCGCCCTGAAGGTAAATGATGGAATTAATGTGGAAGTGTAGAAGTTAATGATGAAGATTAGCTAGTCTGTTACTTTCTAATGCCTCGTAAATAGTAAATTCCAAGATTGGTGAAACAACTATCATCTCAACAGTTAAGTTGTAAAGAAATATTTGGATTTGCATCCACTTTTATGTGATTGCTGTGAAAATAGCGAATCCAGTGGGTAAAAAGAAAATGATTACAAATGAGGTGCACGTATATATTTTCTCCCTCTTGCATTTTACGGACTCCAATTACAAAGCAGTTTACCACCCTCCAGCTCATGCTATCCTGAATAAGCACAGCCACCTCAACCTGCTCATTGAGATCAATTTATAGGATGTCCTAGTAGACTCATCATTTCTGCTTGATCTTGTTCCAAAGAATTTGTTTCTTCCTGACTTGATTCCATCTTTTCACTCCTTGTCCATTCATTTAAATTCACAACTCTGCCACTTTTCAGTTCCCTAGTTTCATCCTGTTCATTTTCATTATGGATGTTCGTCCCTCCAGACTTTCATAGTACATCAGATTACCTGAGGGGCATTCTCTTTTTGAAGAAAGCCCCAGCTCTAGGAACTGTAGTGCTTCAGCCCACTGAGTTTGCCAATCTGTCTGTGCTATCGAGAGTGGTAGTACAGTTTGCCCCTCTGATTTGGAGGCCTGTCAATAGTGGTGTTCTGCAGGGTTCAGTGCTGGGTCCATTGTTTGTTATCTGTATCATTCTCTGGATGGTAATGTGGTAAACTGGATCAGCAAATTTGTGCATGGCACCAAGATTGAATAATGCACAATATCAGTTACAAGCCTACAGAATTCCCCAGATGTCTTGATTTTACATCCTCCCACTCCACAACTGTTGGGGAGATTCCATTCTTCCATTTCCTATGGTTCTATCTTAACTGTTCTGATGGTAGGATTTTGCACATACTGCTTCAAAGTCTTCCTTTTTCCTTAATCCTAGTGTCCTCACTATTATTGACTGAGCTCTCAATTGCCTGGTTTCCATTTTCTGCTTTTCTTTTCTCACCTGCTCTTCTCCCAGTCTGAGAAAGCACGGGTTTCCTCTTATCCTTGCCTTACAGCCCATCAAGTTCACTTTCTGCGAACTATAAATTCCACTACTTTCACTGTGGACCCCCCCCCCCGTGTTTTTGAGACATTCTGAAGGGCCGTTCTCTCTGAAATTCTATGTTTTTCTCTTAATTGTAGACCATAAGACCGTAAGATATAGGAGAAGAATTAGGCCATTTGGCCCTTCGAGTCTCCCCCTCAGCCCCAATCTCTTGCCTTCTCCCTGTAACCCTTCATATCCTGACTAATCAATAATCTACCAACCTCTGCCTTAAATATACCCAATGCCTGTGGTAACAACTTCCATTCTAAATGGATGTCTCTCTATTCCCCATTCAGTAATTTCAGGTAACCACCCTCCTTTGCAGTTTGTATTAGAGCAGGGCCATTCTAATCCAAGGTCTTCAACCTGTAATGTCATTTCATTTTCTTTTTTTCTTTAAGGCATTCCTGACACACTGGATATGTCCAGCATTCTCTTTTATTTCAGATTTTCCATGTCTGCAGTGAGCAGTATCTCACAGCTCAAGTGCACCTTTTTCTGTACTCATTCTCTTCCTCTTGTGCCTCAGGCACAAGCTGCAGTTACTGAAACTCCATCATCATCTCTAAGCTGGCATGTTCACCATTTGCATTACAGTCTCTTGGCCTCCCCCCGTTACAAGTATTTCCTTTGAGCTTTCTAACTTTTCATGTGTCTACAAATGAGAATGCTTGTATTCTACCTTTTCCAGCCAAATGACCTTTCATGAGAGCTATAAACTATTTTCTTCCTCCATAGATACTACCTGATTTTTTCTGTTTTTATTAACAACTTCCACTCCTTGCTTTTTGATCTAGGTCTTGGATCTTGGCATCTGAATTTACAAAACTAAACCTTGAATGTTTTTCTTTTTTCTTAGCCAGGTTGCACACTTGAATCAATTACGAACTGTTCAATGTTGTCACTACTCCCGTGTTCCTCTCTATGGTGTTTTCTAAGTTGCTCCTTTAGAGTTATACCATGGAAGCAGGTTATTCTGCTCACTGGGTCCATGCTAGCAATCAACCATTCATAGACACTAATCCTACTTCATTTTTATTCTCTCTACATTCTCATCTCTTCCCAGAATCTATACTCAACTGCACACTAGGGCCAACTAACTTAATCAAATCGCATGTTTTTGCGATGTCGGAGGAAACTCACATGCTCATAGGGAGAATGTACAAACTCCATGCAAACAAGAACTCAGATCGGGATTGAGCCTGGGTTTCCAGCACTGCAAGACAGCAGCTTTATTAATTGTACCACTGTGCTGCTGTCAGGCATTATCAGTTTTTAAAAAGCACAAAACTTTTACAGGATAACAAATGAAGAAACAATTTGTTTAAAATTATCGGTGTCTGAAGCTGCCAAGTTTCTGTCATTATTAAAGTTGGTAGAAAAACTGTTATGTTTTGTAACTTGAACTAATTGTAAGAAAAATGAGAACTTGTCTACTTAGTTTTTCTTTAGTGCAGCACTCACATATGACATGGTGGTGTAATGATATATACCATTCACATACTACTTACATTTAACCCGTAATAAATTATGTGAACAAATAAAAAAATTAAACAATACGTTTACAACATTACTCAAATATTACTAAACTATATAGGCACACATACATATGTGCGTGCACATACGGTATACTATATAATACAATGACTAAATAAACATCCACCACATAGTAAATTTTGAATTGTCATATTCACGCCTAAAGATTTAATCTCTGTGGAGGATTTCTTACTCTTGTGGGATAATGTCTTTCCTGACAAGGTGGGTTACTGCTTGGCAGGTGAGACTAGTGGCTATGAAACAATCTTAGGTTCTGGGGCCTCCTTGGAAGTGGTTGTAGGAATTGGCTCTGGGACTGCAGGAAGTTAGCTCTGACTAACCTTCTTCTAACAATTGATTCTGCTGTCTTTATCTGATTGCACCTGATGCCATCTGGATATGATGTATCAATCTCCACTGTGTAAGAGAGTGGTCCAGTTCTGTCCTTAATCTTTCCAAGTACCCACTTTTGATTGCCTGTAGTCCCTCACCAGGTCTACTTGTCCAGGAGTGAAACATCGAACCTCCTTGTTTGAGGAGCCCTCAATTTGACTCCGCTGTTTGTCCTGTATACTCCTGAGACTGGGTTTGAGGAAATTGAAGTGTGAGCACAAAGGATGACCCAGGAACAGCATAGCAGGTGAATTGTTGGTTGTGAAGTATGCTGCATTGCAATATGTAAGGAGTAAATTGGCAAGCTGATTCAGTGTCAGTGTAGTGTGTTCTGTTGACATTACTCATGTTCTCTAGACTCGGACAAACCTTTCCATTAAGCTATTTGTAGTTGGGTGGTACAGTGCAGATGTAATGTCTTGTTCCATTCATTTTCAGGAATGAATGAAACTCTTCCACAACAAACTGTGATCCATTCTCACTGAATAAGTGTTCTCGAATACCATTCCTTGAGAAGAGACTCCTCAACACATCAACAGTGTGTGAGGCTGTAGTGGAAACTATTTGGAATACTTCTGGCCACTTTGCAGCTGGATCCACTACTGCCAAGACATTTGTGCCCATGGATAGTCTGGCAAAATGCACATGAAGCTAATGCCAGGACAATGCAGGCCTTTCCCAGGGATGGAGAGAGGTGGTGTTCTTGGCATCTTCTGGACATGTTGACATCCCAAATAGTGCATGGCAAGCTGCTCGATCTGCTGACCTATCTCAGGCCACCAGACAAATCTTCAAGCCAACACTTTAATTTGGGCCATGCTTAGAGGACTGGCATGTAGCTCCTGCAGTTAGCCCTCAGCTTGGATGGTACAACAATTTGCAATCCTCACATAAGGCAACCCCTGTCAAGGCCAAGTTCATCCCGGCACTGGTAAAGTAGGGGAACTGGAATTCCTGCTGCATATTCCAGCCACTTTGGGTTGCCATGTAGACCTGAGACAGTGTTGGGGTCTTTTCTGGTTTTCCTTTGGATCATCTCTGCGTAATAGGGAGACTTTTGTTTTGCATTAGGGAAAATAAGTCAGGAGGAGTGCCCTCTTTTGTCAACTTTCCAGGTATCTCCTTTTCTAAGGACGAACTGGATAATCCACCAGCATTTCCATGATTAGTGTAGTTCTTGAATTTGATCTTGTAATTGTGTCCTCCAAGAAAAAGGCCCAGCTCTGCATAAGTGCTGCTGCTGCTAGTGGAACACTCTTCTGTGGGTTGAAAACTGACAGCAGTGGTTGATGATCAGTAATGAAGTAAACTGCCTCCCATACAAGTACTAGTTGAAATGGTTTACACCAAACCAGACTCAAGGCCTCTCTGTCAATCTGTTTGTAATTTTTCTTTACAACTGTAGGGGAACACGATGCAAAGGCTTTGGGGTGTTCACTTCCATCACTCATAACAGGTGGTATGACTGTACCAACACCATAAGGTGAGATATCACAGGCGAACTTCATTGGATGATGTGTTAGAACAGTGTTGGACCTCATCGTTTCCTTTACCTTTTGGAAAGCCACCTCACAGTGCTTTGTCCATTGCCATTTCTTCCCAATCTGTAATGATGAGTTCAAGGGGTGGAGCACAGTAGCCAGGTTTGGCAGGAACCTATTATTGTAATTGACAAATCCTAAAAAGGACCGCAGCTATGAGACTTCCTTTGGGCGTGGGGCATCCACCACTGCTTGAATTTACTTAGCATACTTGTGTAATCCTTGTGCATCAATCGTGTGACCACAGTAAGTGATACTGGTCAAACTTAAAAGCGAAGTATGCATTTAAACCCAATGCACTCAGCAAAGCTGGAATTTGTTTCTCATTTGCTTCAAAATACTACTCAGATGCATTCAAATGTACGAAAGATAACTGGTTGATGCATGTATCTTTCCCACGTAGCCAGCCATTTCTGCTTTTTTTTAACTTGAACCTCTCCCCTTCTGAAGAGAAGCATGCTGCATTTTTTTTTTAAAACACTCTCCCCTTCTTAAAAGTAAAGTGTGTTGGGCTTCCTAAGGCAAATAGTTGTCTTAGGTTCATTTTCAAACTTCCTCTCCACCACTATGATGCTTTGTAACTCCTAGAAACGAATTGAAAGAAAAACAGAGGAGCCGGGAGAAATTGGCTACCTAGTTCTTTTTAGTGAGGCACTCACATATGACACGGTGACGTAATGATGTATGTCTTTCACGTACCTCTTACTTATAACCCAAGGCTACAGGAGAGAGATAAATGGGTGACTGTCAGGAGAGGGAAGGGAGAACACCAGATAGTGGAGAGCATTCCAGTGGCCGACCCCTCAAAATAACTATTCCATTTTGAGTACTGTTACATGGTGTGGGGAGGGGGGGATGGCCTACCTGGGGGAAACAACAGCAGCAGTGCTTCTAGCACTGAATCTGGCCTTGTGGCTCGGAAGGGTAGGGAACAGAAGAGGATGGCAGCAGCAATAGGGGACTCTATAGTTAGGAAGACAGATAGGCGATTCTGTAGATGTGAAAAAGAAACACAGATGGTAGTTTGCCTCCCAGGTGTCAGGATCCGCGATCTTTCTGAATGCGTCCACAATATCCTGAAAAGGGAGGGTGAGCAGCCAGAAGTCATGGTATAAATTGGAACCAAAAACATTGGTTGAGGAAGGGAGGGGATCCTGAAAACAATATAAGGAGTTAGGAAGAAAGCTGAGAAGCGGGACCTCAAGGGTAGTAGTCTCAGGATTGCTGCCTGTACCATGTGACAGTGAGGATAGGAATAGAATGAAGTGACAGATAAATGCGTGGCTGAAGAATTGGGCCGTGGCAGGGATTCAGATTTCTGGATAATTGGGACCTGTAGAAAAGGGATGGGTTGCACTTGAATCCAAGGGGACCAATATTCTTGCGGGCAGGTTTACTGGAGCTGTTGGGAGTGGTTTAAATGAATGTGGCAGGGGGATGGGAGCCTGTATGATAGAGCTGTGGATGAGACAGCAGGTCTACAAGTAGACGATGGATGTAACATGAATGCAAGTAAGGTCAAGCCAATGATTGGGTACAAATGCAGACAGACTGAAGAGTTAAGTTGTACCACAGAGGCAAAATTCAAAAAGGCGAAGAAGGCAGGACTGAAGGTGCTGTATTTAAATGCATGTAGCATTCAGAATATGATGGACAAACTCGTGGCACAACTATAGATTGGTCAGTATGACATTGTGGGTATCACTGAGTCATGGGAGCTATGGCCAACATCAAAGGATATACTTTATATCGAAAGGACAGACAAGAAGGCATAGGCAGTGGTGTGGCTCTGTTGGTAAGAGATGTGATTACATCTCTAGAAAGAGGTGATGGGTCAGGGAATGTTGAATCTTTGTGGGTGGAGTTAAGAAACTGCAAGGGTAAAAAAACCATTATGGGATTCATATATAGGCCTCCAAATAGTAGCCAAAATGTGGGGTTGAGATTGCAAAGGGAGCTGGAAAAGGCATGTAATAAAGGTAATGTTTCAATGTAATGGGGAACTTCGTTATGCTAAGGGATTGGGGAAATCATGTTGGTGTCAGATTGCAAGAAAGGGAATTTGTTGAATGCCTGTTAGATGGCTTTTTAGAGCAGCTTGTGCTACAGCATACTGGGGGGAAGTCTATCTTAGATTGGGTGTTGTGTAAAAACCTAGATCTTATTAGAGAGCTTAATGTAAGGGAACTCTTAGGAGACAGTGATCAGAATATGATTGAATTCATTCTGCAGTTCGAGAGAGAGAAGCCTAAGTCACATGTATCAATATCACAATGGAATAAAGAGAATTAGATTATGATGACACATAGTCCCCTTTTATTGTCATTTAGTAATGCATGCATTAAGAAATGATACATTATTTCCTCCGGTGTGATATCACAAAACTCAGGACAAACCAAGACTGAAAAAACTGACAAAACCACAATTATACATATAGTTACAACAGTGCACAATACCATAACTTGATGAAGAAAGTCCGTGAGCACAGTAAAGTTCAAAGTTTCTCAAATGTCCCACTTCACAAGCAGACGGGAGAAGGAAGAAAAACTCTCCCTGCCATGCCGACCACAATCCGACTCTGAGTCATCCGAAAACTTCGAGCTCTGATCAGCTCTCCGACACTGAGTACTGAGCGCCATCACTGTCCGAGCGATTCGACCTCTTTCTCAGTCGCCAAAAGCAGGCAAGGCCGGGGATTTTGAGGCCTACCCTCGGAAAGATTCCCGACCACACAGTAACGACAGCAGTAGATGGGTGTTTCAGAAATTTCTCCAGATGTTCCTCTGTGATTTCACATCCATTCTCCATCAAATCAGAATTGTCCATGGCCCCTATTTAACAGATACGACATCACTTTTCACTGGAGAGCTGCGCACGCGTGGTGCACTGCCATCTTCTCCTCCTGCTGAATTACACTGGCATGAGAGAGGAGCCTGTCCAGGTGGATTGGAGGAGGATACTGGCAGGGATGATGGCAGAGCAGAAGTGGCAGAAATTTCTAGGAACACACATCAAAGTTGCTGGTGAACGCAGCAGACCAAGCAGCATCTCTAGGAAGAAGTACAGTTGATGTTTCGGGCCGAGACCCTTCGTTCTTCCTGACGAAGGGTCTCGGCCCGAAACGTCAACTGTACCTCTTCCTAGAGATGCTGTCTGGCCTGCTGTGTTCACCAGCAACTTTGATGTGCGTTGCTTGAATTTCCAGCATCTGCAGAATTCCTCGTGTTTACGTGTAGAAGTTTCTGGGAATAGTTCACAAGGCACAGAATAGATCTGTCCCACAGAAGTTATTCTCAAATGGCAGGGGTAGGCAATCATGTCTGACTAGAGATGTTAAGGACTGTATAAAAACTAAGGAAAGGGCATATAAGGTAGCAAAAGTGAGTGGAAAGTTGGATGATTGGGTAGAGTTATAGAAAACTACAGCACGTGCAGGCCCTTCGGCCCACAATGTTGTGCTGACCATGTAACCTACTCTAGAAACTGCCTAGAATTACCCTACTGCATAGCCCTCTATTTTCCTAAGCTCAATGTACCAATCTAAGAATCTCTTAAGAGACCCTTTTGTATCTGCCTCTACCACTGTTGCTGGTAGTACATTCCACACGCAACTTTCCTCTGACATGTACCTACTCCCAAGCACCTTAAAACTGTGCCCCCTCATGTTAGCTACTTCAGCCCTGGGAAAAAGCCTCTGACTATTCAAATGATCAATACCTCTGATCATCTTGTGCACCTCTATCAGGTCACCTCTCATCCTCCGTTGTTGCTCCAGGGAGAAAAGGCCAAGTTCACTCAACCTGTTCTCATAAGGCATGCTCTCCAATCCAGGCAAAATCCTCATAAGTCTCTTCTGCACTGTCTATAGTATCCACATTCTTCCTGTAGTGAGGTGACCAGAACTGAACACAATACTCTGAGTGGGGTCTGTCTAAGGTCTCGTGTAGCTTTAACATTACCTCACGGCTGTTGAACCCAATCCCACTGTTGATACTGTGGATGAAGGCCAGTAAAATCCAACCAAAGGCAACTAAAAAAGCTATAAGGGGGAAAAGATGAAATATGAGGGCAAACTAGCCAGTGATATAACGCAGGATAGTAAAGTTTTTTTTAGTTATTTAAAGAGTAAAAGGGAGGTGAGAGTTGATATTGGCCCACTGGAAAATGATGCTGGTGAGGTAGTAATGGGGACAAAGAAATGGCAGATAAACTTAACAAGTACTTTGCATCAGTCTTCAATGTGGAAGAGACAAGCAGTGTGCCAGAGGTTCGCGAGTGTCAGGGAGCAGGAGTGAGTGTCATTGCTATTACAAAGGAAAAAGTGCTAGGCAAACTGAAAGGTCTAAAGGTGGATAAGTTATCTGGACCAGATGGACTACATCCCAGAGTCCTGAGAGAGGTTGCTGAAGAGATAAAGGATGCATTACTCATGATCTTTCAAGAATCATTTGATTCTGGCATGGTCCCGCAAGACTGGAAGATTGCAAATGTCATTGCACCCTTTAAGAAGGGAGGAAGGCAAAAGAAAGGAAATTATAGGCCAGTTAGCCTAACCTCAGTGTTTGGGAAAGTGTTGGAGTCTATTAAGGATGAGGTTTCATAGTACTTGGAGACTAATAATAAAATAAATCAAAGTCATCAGGATTTCTGTAAAGGGAAATTTTGCCTGACAAATCTGTTTGAGTTTTTTGAGGAGGTAACAAGCAGGGTGGACAGTGGAGAGGCAGTGGATGTCAATTACTTGGATTTTCAGTAGGCATTTGATAAGGTGCCATAAGGACACTTAACAAGGTAAAATCCTATGGCGTTACAGGAAGGATACTGGCATGGATAGAGGAATGGTTGACAGCCAAGAGGCAGCGAGTGGGAATAAAGGGAGCCTTTTCTGGTTAGCTGCCAGTGACGAGTGGTGTTCTTCAAGGGGTCAGTATTGAGATCAGTTCACATTGTTTGTCAATGATTTGAATAATAGAATTGTTGGCTTTGTGGCAAAGTTTGCTGATGTTACGAAGATTGGTAGAGAGATAGGTTGTGCTGAGGAAGCAATGAGATTGCAGCAGAACTTAGATTGGAAGTATGGGCAAAAAAAGTGGCAGAGAGAATGGTGTTGTGAAATGTACGACAATGCATTTTGGTAAAAGGAATAATAGTGTGGACTATTATATAAATGGGGAGAAGGTTCGACAGAGGTACAGAGGGACTTGGGAGTCCTTGTGCAAGATTCTCAGAAGGTTAATTTACAGGTTAAGTCTGTGGTAAAGAAGGCAAATGTAATGTTAGTATTTATTCCAAAGGGAACAGAATATAAAGGCAAGGAGATGATGTTGAGACTTTATAAGACACTAGTCAAGCCACGCTGGGAGTATTGTCAACAGTTTTGGACCTCATATCTCAAGGTTTTGTCGTTGGAGAGAATCCAGAGGAGATTCACGAGGATGATTCTGGGAATAAAGGGGTTTGGCAGCTTTGGGTCTGTACCCCCTGGAATTTAGAAGAATGTGGGGAGATCTCAATGGAAACCTGCCAAATGTTGAAAGGACTAAATAAGGTGGATGTGGAGAGGATGTTTCCTATGGTGGGTGTATCCAAAACTAGAGGGCACAGCCTCAAAATTGATGGGAGACCTTTTAGAACGGGGGCAAAGAGGGAATTTTTTTAGCCAGAGAATAGTGAATCTGTGGAATGCTCTGCCACACGCTGCGGAGGCGGCCAAGTACCTGTGTATATTTATGGCGGAAGTTGATAGTTTCCTGATTGGTCAGGGCATCAAAGGATATAGTGAAAATGCAGGTGTATGGGGTTGAGTGGGATCTGTGATCAGCCATGATGGAATGGTGGAGCAGACTTGATGGGTTGAGTGGCTTAATTCAGCTCCTATTTCTTCTGGTCTTATGGAATTATGTACACAGAATGCTTAATCAAACAATTTATTTTCATTATTGCTCATATTACTGAAACATTAAATATACTACAAAAACCGACTTGTGGCAAGGCTGTCTAACTATTTATTAACAGGTGTTATTGTGCAAACCTTTCGCCATACCTTTCATTTTAATGTAGTTGTGCCTTGGAATAGAGATTACTCGGAAGTCACTGATGCTGACTTTTAATAACCTTCACCTATAATCCACTGTTTTTGACAGGTTGCTTACACACACACACACACACACACACACACGCGTGCGTGCTAATTTTTTGGATTGAAATATCTAAAGAGAATAATACTTTTTTTCCTGTTTCTACAGGTTCCTTCAACAGACCGGAATGCTTTAAGTTCCCTCTGGGGCAAACTAGCATCGGAGATACTGATGCAGAATTGGGAAGCTGCAATGGAGGATCTAACACGACTCAAAGAGACCATTGATAACAATGTGAGTATTCATTCTTCTCATAAAGGTTGAACTTAGTGCATGTGCATTAAAGTGAGAATTTTTCAAGTTTCAGAGTTACTCTTCTTTTGGTGTATTTGGTGTGAGTTGCACTTTGAAGAAGGTTGTTTTCCCACCAGCTTCAACCTGTAGATTAAATGCTTGTTTTCTTTTTCCTTCTCAGACTGTCAGTTCTCCTCTTCAGTCTCTCCAGCAAAGGACGTGGTTAATCCACTGGTCACTATTTGTATTCTTCAACCACCCCAAAGGCAGAGACAACATCATTGACCTTTTCCTCTATCAACCACAGTAAGTATAGCACATGTCGAGCATTTCACTTGTTCCAAATAGGTTAGTTGAGTCGAGAAGTGCTGACCTTTTTATTGAGTGTACTGGATAAAAATTAAAATGGAAACCTATAAAATGCAATTTGGACCTTTTGTTGTCCTGTGTGTAGTTCTAGGCACCATACCTTAAGAAAATAGAAGGATTTCAATGTAAAAGACTATGTTTTTTGTTTGCTCTACTTGCCTATTTTGTTCTTTTCATAATGGGGCAATTCTTAATGGAAGAATTTTGCTAAATATTCTCTGATCACTAATATTGTACAGTAATGATTTAAACTTAAGTCTTACTTGTAGTTCTCAACACTACAAGGTTGTTTGGTTTTTAATTGTATGATTTAAAAAATTAGCGGCTGAGTTGGATACATGAATCTAACAGATGATTTGTAAAAGGTGCATCATTCTGTATAAGGAATTTGGCATTCACAACCAGGTATACATAGCATGCTGTAACAATCTACATCGATTCTCACAACCATGAATAGTCAGGAAGGAAAAAAAAGTCAGCAGCAGACTGATTAGTACCAAGCAATAAAAGGAAATATAGAGCTGGAGCAGAGATGACTCGGTTGCCATGCAGCGGTACTGTTGAGAATCCCAGAACAGTGAATTTATTATTGTTCTTGTCCAGACAACTAGCTCTGATTCACATTTCACTAAAGTGGATTTGGTAGCTTCATGTCCATTGACAGCTTGTGATTGGCTGACGTGACATGTTCATTCTAAAAATAAAAGTCAATATTTGTGTTTTAGATTGTAGTTTAAAATTATCTTCAATTTATTATTATAAATAATAAAGCTCAGAAAGAAATATACTTCCAAGGGATAAAGGGCCTGTAATTAGTCCAAAGTAATAGCAATGCATCTAACGCACATTCACCCTCGGTAAGTTTTTACTGCCTTGGTGTCGTTTTGGGGAATTTAATAGCATAAATATTTATTCCTGTAAATGTGTTATTGCTGATGTTTATTAGAATGTGAGTAATATAAAATTGTGGAGTAAGTAGTACAGGGATAATACCTGAGTGGTTTTGGTATTCTACATATTCCTGACAGTGACTGAAATACTTTCTCAATGAAAACTTAATGTTGCCTATTATGAGGATTAAATTGTTGCATAAGGTTAGTTAACTTTGATTTGAGTGTGATAATGTTGACATTAGTCTTGGATCAAATTGACAATTACTGAATGAAATGAATTAATATGCTGTAAACTATCATGAGAGAGGATTTATGAAAAAAAAATTTCAAATTAGTGTTCTTTGGTGGTAATTAGCAGAACAAATAAGATGAAACCGGTTGATGTGATCTAGTTGGACTTTCAGAAGACCTTGATAAAATACCACATGAGAGATCACTAATTAAAATAAAACAGCTTTTTTTAGGTAGCAAGGCTGTGTCTAGTAGATGCTGTGGAGATTGAGGCTGAAGGCCCAGTGGTTAACATTCTCTGGCAGTTAGTTATTTGAAAGAGTGGACCCAAATTAATATATCCAAGTTTGTTGTATATAGAAAGCTAAATAACTGTAACTGTGAAGAGGGTGCAACGGGTTTAATAGGGTTAGACATTTGTATGTCATGAATTTTATGTGCCTTAAGAGATAGAATTAGTTGTAAACATTGGTATATTTGAAGATTAATCAACCATGACCACAAAACATGTAGACTGTTCAGTGAAACCAGCTGTACTAATGTGTTTCATGGAACTTTTCCTGCCAGCAGATGCAGTAGATGTGTTTCATTTGAAACAAGAGGGGCTATAAATGTATTAATACATAAACCGCTTCCTATTTGAAAAGTTAGAAGACTTCATTTTAAACACAAGATGAAAATGAATAACTTAAGTAGTATGCAAAATGTCTACTAACTTCTAAACAGGCAGGAGTCCAGATCATGAAATTATTGGGATTTAGAACTAGTGTGGTGTAGTTTTAGATTAATTATCCATCCACATGAAATTGCACACCGCTAATGTATCTGACCAAGTGCCCTCATTAGTTTTTGTTCTGCATTCTATCAAGGACATACAGGAAGTTTCTAATATGGACCACATGAGTGCCACAAGCCTATTGCAGTGTGTGGTGTGGATTAATTCTGTTTAAAATTACAAGATGTCTTGACCATTGTATGCTGATCTAATTTGCCCTTGAGTGTATGTCACAGATTCTTAATTGCTCCCTTTTCCATGAGTGTTGATTTTGGTAAAGAGAAATGCTTGCTTATTTCAGCTTTTTGTTTGCAAGAGTTACATTTTTTTTTATTTGTTGCCTACTTAGCCTGTGGCATTCGATCTGTTACTGTTAGTGCTTTAAACCTGGAGTTAATTGAACCCGAAATGATTTTGTGGTTGGGGAACTCAGTATGTTGTGTTGCAAGGTCCAAGGTTACTAACGTTAATACATGGATGTAATGCTCAGTCTTTTTTTTGTATGAAAGTAGTTTATTTCCTTAAAAAAAGTGTCTTGGATACCTTGGAAGCTCATCTTCCAAGGTATCCAAGACTCTTTTAAGGAAACACTTGGAATTGACCAGAGAGGTGTGAGAAAAGCTGAAGCATTTCAGTCAACAATCCTTTTTTGGAGGAGTGATTTAATATAATTTAATCTAGAAGCCAATTTGATTGAAAGAACGTTTGGTAGATGAAGATGTGGTTTTAATGCAAGTGACAAAAGAACCAGAGGGGTGATTGTTATTTGGAAGAAGCTGCCTTAAATTATAATTGTAGCTGATTCAGTTGGAACTTTCCAAATTGATTTGGACTTGTATCGGTAAGGAAATTTTTGCAGGTTTGCTGGACAAACACAGAATGGGCTCCATTTATTGGATAGCTCCTTCAGCAGCCACATAAATCACAGTACCCCAATCTTCTCCATGCTGAAGTATTTCAAAATAAGTGTTCCTGACCCTCGGATTCTCCACAATTGAAAAGAACTGCTGCTGAACTGTGTCTACGTCCACCTGGACAAGCCAGCGAGCACTGTGAGGGTCATGTTTTTTGACTTCTCCAGTGTGTTCAACACCATCCGCCCTGCTCTGCTGGGGGAGAAGCTGACAGCGATGCAGGTGGATGCTCCCCTGGTGTCATGGATTCTTGATTACCTGACTGGCAGACCACAGTACATGTGCTTGCAACACTGTGTGTCCGACAGAGTGATCAGCAGCACTGGGGCTCCACGGGGGACTGTCTTGTCTCCTTGTCTCTTCACCATTTACACTTCGGACTTCAACTACTGCACAGAGTCTTGTCATCTTCAGAAGTTTTCTGATGACTGCCATAGTTGGATGCATCAGGAAGGGAGATGAGGCTGAGTACAGGTCTACGGTAGGAAACTTTGGCACATGGTGTGAGCAGAATTATCTGCAGCTTAATGTGAAAAAGACTAAGGAACTGGTGGTAGACCTGAGGAGAGCTAAGGTACCGGTGACCCCTGTTTCCATCCAGGGGGTCAGTGTGGACATGGCGGAGGATTACAAATACCTGGGGATACGAATTGACAATAAACTGGACTGGTCAAAGAACACTGAGGCTGCCTACAAGAAGGGTCAGAGCCGTCTCTATTTCCTGAGGAGACTGAGGTCCTTTAATGTCTGTCGGACGATGCTGTGGATGTTCTACGAGTCTATGGTAGCCAGTGCTATCATGTTTGCTGTTGTGTGCTGGGGCAGCAGGCTGAGGGTAGCAGACACCAACAGGATCAACAAACTCATTCGTAAGGCCAGTGATGTTGTGGGGATGGAACTGGACTCTCTGACGGTGGTGTCTGAAAAGAGGATGCTGTCCAAGTTGCATGCCATCTTGGACAATGTCTCCCATCCACTACATAATGTGCTGGTTGGGCACAGGAGTACATTCAGCCAGAGACTCATTCCACCGAGATGCAACACAGAGCGTCATAGGAAGTCATTCCTGCCTGTGGCCATCAAACTTTACAACTCCTCCCTTGGAGGGTCAGACACCCTGAGCCAATAGGCTGGTCCTGGACTTATTTCCTGGCACAATTTACATACTTACATATTACTATTTAACTATTTATGGTTTTATTACTATTTATTATTTATGGTGCAACTGTAATGAAAACCAATTTCCCCCGGGATCAATGAAGTATGACTATGACTATGACTAAATCCATGGTATGATGATATACTTTCTTACAATATAGGATGCCATTTGCCTATAGAGCCCATGTCAACTTTTGAAGCAATCCGTTTCCCCATTAACATCCTTATTAACCCACTTGGAGTATTGTGTTCTATTCTGGTCCCCTTGAATATAAGAAGGATGTGGAAGCTTAGAAAGGGTACAGAGGAGATTTAACCAGGATGCTGCCTGGAATGGAGTGATATATTAGGATCGGTTGAGCAATCTAGGGCTTTTCTGTTTGTAGTGAAGAAGGATTGGGGGGGGGGGTGGCATGTTAGAGGTGTACAAGATGTTAAGAGATATATTTTTCCCAGGGTAGTAAAGGCTAATATGGGGAGGCATACTTTTAAGGTGATTGAAGGGAAGTAGATAGGTCAGAGTTAGGCTTGTTTACGCAGAGTGGTGAGTATGTGTAACACTCTGCTGGGTGGTAGCAGAGGCAGGTATATTAGGGACATCTAAGAAACTCATAAATGGGTACATGGATGAGGGCTCTGTGGGAGAGGGTCTTCAAGTAGGTTAAGAGGTTGGCAGAACATAGTGGGCTGAATAGCCTGTACTGTACTCACTCTCACATGCCCATCAACTAGCCTGTATCTCCTACTAACCACCAATGTTAGGAGAAATTTATATATGTCAAATAATTTACTAGTCACTGTGTTCTTAGGATCTGGAGTATCTGGTTCCCCATCCTTAGGAGCGTTGGTTGTTAACGCAAGTGAGGCATTTCACTGTATGCTTCAATGTACATGTTATAAATAAATCTGAATCTGCTTGCTGCTGTATCGGGATCTTGATGCAAGCCTTCATACTCAGCTAGTGCTTCTGCAGCAAGAAATTACCGTAGAACGGTTGCTTTGTTGGCAGACCACTCATATTCTATGGTCTGTCCGATCACTTACTGCTGGTTGTGACAGAAATTTCAGTGTCCCTTTGTCAGTTGAGCTTTTTACCAGAAAGAAGATCCTTGTCTGGACAGAGCTGAATTGCCAAACAGAGAGGAGGAGAAAGTAATTGACCTATCCAACACTCGCCAGGAGTAGCCCATCCTCAATGCTGAGCTGCCACAGTGCTTTCCCTACTGGCCCAACATCAGCTATTGCAGGCAGCTCCTCCACACTGAACCATGATTGATTCAATGCACCAGGTTCCCAACATTGCAATACACAGCAGTGGGAAAGGTAACAGTTCATACTGGGCTCCCAGCACCAAAATACCTGGCATGTCAGCCTGCAGCAGTGGGAAGGCAGGGAACAAGCCAGATTCCCTTCAATGCCAGTTCTGTCAGTACTGTAATTCAGTGTGCAACATGCTGTGGTGACCCAGTGGAGTGCTGATTCCATTAGTGCTCTTGTTCCTGGCAATACATTCTGAGTGCTAAACCAGTGTATTCAAAAAGCAAAGCATGCACACCTGGTTATTAGCCAACTGCTGCACAATTTAAAAAATGCCTGATCCCGTCTGACCTCAACCTTAATTAGAGTCGGTCACTTCCCTAATTTCCAAAGTGGGCACCTATGTTTGGGATATTGCAGAGTGATTAAAACCACACCCCCTTCCTGGTTGTGAAGTAAAATAGAGCAGTTAGGAATAGTTCAGTTGTGCATTAAACATTCTGCCTTTAGCTAGTCTGGAAGTGATTTAGAAAAACACTCATATAATTCAGAATATATTTAGGCAAAGGTGACCTGAGGAGAACTGACCTGCCCTAGATAAATATTACAGAGAGAATGCAAATCTTGATTCCCACTTCAGTTGTTTTAGCAGCAAATAAACACTCTTGGACTATCTTGATTTAAAGTTGGGGCAGTCAAAGAATGAAACTTAGGGTTCTCATAAATTTGCATAATGCACAGAAAATTGCAAATTCCAGCATTTGATATATAACATTAACATTAATTCAAATCTCAGGTGGAGAATTCTGGACCCTGACTAAGAGCTTTAATGAAAGACATTTGTGGCTGAATTCATATTGATAGTCTGTGAAAACTTGTCGTTGCCAAATCTCACTTATCACAGTTTTAAATATTGACTGTTTATGTGAGATATTGTAAGTCACTGAGAAAATGAAATAAGTGATAAAGAAGAATTTTGAAAATGAAATTCTTTAAAATAATTGGTTTAAAGTGTGCTGGAGATTTCCCAGGAATTATGGATGTCCAAGTGTGATGTTGTGGGCAGGAACTATATTCTGGTATGCTGTGCATTTATTCAACCCTGCACATTTACATGTTTAAAACTATTGGAGTTATACATCTTGGAATATACAACATGCTTAATTACAACACTGTTGTACATTCTAGTAGGCAATTGGAATTCATTTTAAATTATAGCTGTCTGAATTCTCATTTTCATCTATAACATCTTGTTCCACTTTCTGGTATTATATCTTAATGTCTGTTGCAACCCAAAATATTGAGCCGTGGAAATAATCTCAATTTGTGTGTTTTGATTGTACCATCATCTGAAATGTATCATTTGCAACTTACTTTATTTCCATAATTTTTCTACTAGGTAGCTGAGCAAGCCACCCATTAACCAGTGTCTTCTGAAAATCGCTTGTGGGTATACAAGAGCTGTGTCTGCTGTATTGGAACCTCATGTTACAGTTGTGTGAAGTATTGCGTGGCTGTAATTGGAGTATTGTTTGCAATTCTGGTTGCCACACTATAGGAAGGATGTGATTAAGCTAGAAGTTGCAGTAAAGGTTCACACAGATGTTGCTTGCATTGGAGGGTTTAAATTTATAAGGGAAAATTGAATAGGCTGATGCTTGTTAATGCAGAAGCAAGGTAGACTGAGAGGTGACCTTACAGAGGTTAATAAAATTTTGATAGACATAGATAGGGACAATTACCAGTCATTTTCCCAGTATAGAGGAGTCAGAAAGCCAAGGGTATATGTTTAAGGTGAGGGGGGAACAATTTAAAGGGAGGAGGAGTAAGTTTTTCCTCACAGAAAGTGCTTGGTATATGGAAAGATCTACCAGAGGAGATGATAGAGATGGGTACAGTTACAATATTCCAAAACAAATATTTGGATAGGCATGCAAATAGAAAAGGTTTAGAAGGCTGTTGTAGAACAGGTAAATTAGGTTAGTGTAGATGGGCATCTTTGATGGAATGGAAAAGTTGAGTCAAAAGGCCTGTTTTCTTGCAACATACATCAAAGTTGCTGGTGAACGCAGCAGGCCAAGCAGCATCTATAGGAAGAGGTGCAGTCGACGTTTCAGGCCGAGACCCTTCGTCAGGACTAACTGAAGGAAGAGTGAGTAAGGGATATGAAAGTTGGAGGGGGAGGGGGAGATCCAAAATGATAGGAGAAGACAGGAGGGGGAGGGATAGAGCCGAGAGCTGGACAGGTGATAGGCAAAAGGGGATACGAGAGGATCATGGGACAGGAGGTCCGGGAAGAAAGACGGGGGGGGGGGGCCTGTTTTCTTGCTGTGTAACTCCATGAATATATAAGAGAGTGTTGGAAACTTAGAGTAAAGCCAGAAAATGTTGGATACACTCATCAGATTATGCCACATCTGTGGTTAATGTTTCTGGTCAAAAGTTCCTAGTTCTGTTGAAAGGTTTCAGTGTGAAAATGTTAAATCTGTAAGGCACTAAAGGGCTTGACTGGCATGGGGGCTAAATTAATTGGACTGACATCCAGAGGCTGGTCCTATCAATCAACACTTCATATTCTGCCTGGGTAGCCTCCATCTTGATGGCATGAACATTAATTTCAGGTAATTTTCCCCCCTCCCCCTTCTGTTTTCTTCTGTTACCCACTCTGACTTCCCTCTCACCTGTTCTCCACATCTGCCTATCACCTCTCCCGGTGTCCCTCCTCTTTCCCTTTCACCCATGCTCCACTGTCCTCTCCTATCAGATTCCTCTTTATTCAGCCTTACTTTTTTCCATCTATTCCCTCCCAGCTTCTGACTTCATCCTCTCTACCCCCACTCACCCTATTTCCCCCTCACCTGGGTTCACCTATCACCCTCAAGCTTGTACTCTTTTCCCTCCCCCAGCTTCATATTCTAGCTTCTTCCCCCTTCCTTACCGGTCCAGAGGAGGGGCTTCAGCCCAAAGTGTTGACTGTTTTTTTCCATAGATGTTGCTGACCTGTTGAGTGCCTCCAGCATTTTGTTTGTGTTACTCTGGATTTCCAGCTTCTGCGGAATCCCTTGTGTTAAACCTGTTTATTTTCCCACAGGTGTTGGCTGAACTGCAGTGTGTTTGCTGCATTTTTAGTTTTTATTTCGGATTTCCAGCATCTGTCGTTTTTATTTTCTGCTGCAAACATGGAGATAGTTGGAGAGGATTTCCTTTGGGATTTGGACATCTGTGAAATCTATATTGTGACAAGAACAACAATCCCAGTTTCTCCAGTCATCTATTTAATGAGATTCTATGAATAAATTACATAAATAGTATGGTTTGTGTGTTGAAATTAAAAGTGAGATTTTAAAAAAATGCATGGTTTTCCTTGTAAGCCTGTTGTAAGGTAGGATTATGTAATGCAATTATAGTCCTTATTGAAATTGCATCTAAGATTTTAAAAGTCTCTGCTATGGTTATATCATCAGCTAATTCAACTTCTGCCTCTCATGACAACGGTGTTTTTGAGGTTGGATATTGAGACCCTGGATAATTATTTGAAGTGAAATGATATCCAAGATTAGACATAGAAAATGGTGATTGAAAGTAGCTGCTTAGGTACTTTGTGGTGGTGAATTGTCTCTGGTTGACAGTTACTGAATTTATGATAAATTACTGTACTGCGCGATACCATATCATATACTTGGCTAAAGACCCAGCTCAAACGCATGCAAACTTTTCATTTGAATGCTTTCAGATTTTATAAACAATCTTCTATTCATATATACATATATATATATATATATATATATATGTAGAATAAAAACATGGATCGTTGAGTTGGTAAATTTTCAGGTGATGCACAAGATTGATGACATTGTGGATAGTATAGCTGATTTCCAAAGGATACAGTGTGATACAGATCGGTTGCAGATATAGGTGGAGAAATGGCAGATGGAGCTTAATATGGCCATGTGTGAGGCATTGCATTTTGGGAGATCAAATTTAAGGGGATGGTACACAGTTAATGTCAGGACCCTTAACCATGTAGATTTACAGTGGAATCTTGGGGTCCATTTCCATGGCTCACTAAAAGAGCTGCACGAGTTGATAGGGTGATAAATAAGGCATATGGCATGCTTACCTTTTTTTAGTCAAGAGTCAGGAAGTTATGTTGTATTTTTATAAAATTCTGGTTAGGTCATATCTGGCTTGGAGTATCCCATTAATTTCTGGTCATCCTATCATGGGAAGTATGTGGAGAGGGTGCAGAAGAGGCTATTTGCAAACTTGGGTTGTTTTCTCTGGAGTGATGGAGGTTGAGGGGAGAGTTGATAGAACTTAATACGGTTATGATGGAGTAAGACAACTAGTATCTTCAGGGTGAAAATGTTTAATAGTAGAAGGGTATTCATTTAAGGTGAAAGGAGGTAAGTTCATAGGAGATGTGCCAGGCAAGTTTTTTTACACCGTGGTGGTTGCCTGGAAAGCAGTCTCAAATGTGGTAGTAAAGGCAAATACAAAAAGGGGTATTTTAAGAGGCTTTTAGATAGACACATGAATGTGCAGAGAATGGAGGAATATGGACGTGTAGGCAGCAGAGACTCATTTAATAGACTTTTAATTACTAGTTTACTTAGTTCAGAACAGCATTGTGGAATGAAAGACTTGGTCCTGTGCTAAATTCCATGTATGGTGTGACACTAAAAATAGATGCCAGGTTGAGTCAGTGATGAGGAAGGTGAATGCAATGTTGGCATTCATTTCTAGAGGTATAGAATATAAGAGCAGAGATATGATGTTTAGGCTCTATAAGGCACTCGTGAGCCCGCACTTGGAGTACTGTGTGCAGTTTTGGGCTCCTTATTTTAGAAAGGATATATTGACATTGGAGAGGGTTCAGAGAAGATTCATGAGATTGATTCCAGGAATGAAAGGGTTACCATATGAGGAATGTCTGGAGCTCTTGGGCTGTATTCCCTGGAGCTCAGGAGAATGAGGGAGATCTCACAGAAACATTCCAAGTATTAAAAGACCTGAACAGATTAGATATGGAAAAGTTATTTCCCATGGTAGGGAAGTCTAGGACAAGAGGGTACGACTTCAGGATTGAAGGACGTCCATTTAGAACAGAAATGCAGAGAAATTACTTTAGTCAGAGGGTAGTAAATCTGTGGAATTTGTTGTCACGAGCGGCTGTAGCGGCCAAGTGCATTCAAGGCAGAGATAGATAGGTTCTTGATTAGCCAGGGCATCAAAGGGTATGGGGAGAAGGCAGGGGTTTGAAATGACTGGAAGAATTGGATCAGCCCATGATTGAATGGCAGCGCAGACTCGATGGGCCAAATGGTCTACTTCTGCTCCTATATCTTATGGTCTTATGGACTTTTTCCTTAGTAATAGCAACGACACTCTCTTCTGCCCCCTTACACTCTTGCATTTCTGGCACCCTGCTTGTGTATTCCACAGTGAAGGATGACTCAAAATGTTTATTCAGTACATTTGCCAGTTCTTTGACCACAATTCCTGTCTCCCCAGCATCATTTTCTAGCGGTCCAATACCTACTCTTGTCTCTCTTTTACTCCTTAAATATCTGGAAGAAGCTTTTTTTATGTATCTGCTTTAATATTATTGGCTAGCTTATGTTCGCATTTGATTTTTTTCTCTCTTTATGGCTTTTTAGTTGTCTTCTGTTGGATTTAAAAGCTTCCCAATCCTCTCCCTTCCCACTAATTTTTGCTCTATTATATGCCTTCTTTTTTAGCTTTTATGCTGTGTTTAACTTCTGTTACCAGCCATTGTTGCCCTATTCTCCCTTTAGAATACTTCTTCATCTTTAGGATATATCTTAAATGTGCCTTCCAAATTTCCCTCAGAAACACCGGCCATTGCTGTTCTCCCATCATCCCTGCTAGCATTGTCTCCTTCTAATCACCTTTGGCCAGCTCCTCTCTCATGCCTCTGTAATTCCCCTTCCTCCATTGTAATACTGATGCCTCCAAATTTAGCTTCTCTTTCTCAGACTGTAGGGTGAATTCCATCATATCATGGTCACTGCTTGCTATGGGTTCTCTTTACTTAAGCTCCCTAAGCAAATCAGTATCATTACATAACACTCAGTGCATTCAACCATAGGAGAGGAAAGGTACGTCGCATCCGGAGTTTCTCCGGTTAGTGGACGATTTCCCTCCACGCCTCTCTGATGTCGTGGGGAATCGCGTACCAGGCAAGTTACAGCAGTAGTTTGCCATTGTCTTCTGCCGGGTGAATTTCCAAAGAGATCACTAGCTCGTAACCCAGCACAGATGGAAAGCGTGCAGGGGAGCCAGCTGGCTGGATTCAAATCTGGGACCTTTAAGCCGCTCTAAAAAGCCATTTCATAGCCATTTACAAATTCCTTCTCTTGGGATCCAGCACCAACCTGATTTTCCCAATCCACTTGCATATTGAAATACCCCCATGATTATCGCAACGTTGCCCTTTTTAAATGCTTTTTAAAAAAAATCTCCCACTTATAATTTGTAGCTCACATCCTGGCCTGTATATAATTCTCATCAGGGTCTTTCTACCCTTGTGGTTTCATAACTTTACCCACAAGGATTCTACATCTTCAGATCCTAAGTCACTCTTTCCTAAAGATTTGATTTAATTTTTTTGCCCACAAAGTCACTGAACCCCTCTGCCTAGTTACTAGGTCTTTTGATACAGTGTGTATGTTAATGTTAAACTCCCAACTATGCTCTTCTTTCAGCCACGAGTCAGAGATGCTCATATCATCATACCTACCAATAACTGTGCTACAAGACTATCTACCTAATTCTGTAGATTGTGTGCATTCAAATATCACCTTCAATCCTGTATTCACACATGCGCATACGCATATACACATAGTTGTGCAAAAAATTTTACACACACACACACACACCCACCCACCCACCCGGCTGCTTAAGACTTTTGCACAGTACTGAAGTAATCTCATGTATTGCCCTGTATTGCTGCCACAAAAAAAAATTGTGACATTCCCCACCCTGACCTGTCCTATACCCCTCCTGCAGTGCCTCATTCTCACCAATCCCAACATCCTTTGCTCCTGCCAGATTTACAAACTCGCCTTCTGCTCCACATTAACAAATACAGAATATACAGTCAACATTTTGGGCTGAAACCATTCATCAGTACTGCAAAGAAAGGTGCAAGATGTCAGATTAAGAAGGTGGCCAGTGGGGAAACAGTATAAGCTGACAGATGACATATGAAGCCAGTTGAGTTGGTAAGAAAGTGGGTGGGGGGGGATGAAGTGAGAAGCTAAGAGGTGATAGGTGGAAAAGGTAAAGGGCTGATGAAGAAGGAATCTGATCGAGTAGAGTTGACCATGGAAGAAAGAGAAGGAGGGAAATCAGAGGGACATGAGGGGGCAGGTGAATGGAAGGGGTATGAGGGGAGCCAGAATGGGGAATGGTAGAAGAGAGAAAGGGGAGGGGGGGAGAAATTACTGGAAGTTATTCTGGCTTCGCTCTTCCTTTTCAGTCCTGATGAAGGGTCTCAGCCTGTAATGTTGAATGTTTGTTCTCCTCCATAGATGTTGCCTGACCTGCTGTGGTTCTCTAGCATTTTCTGTGTATGTGTTTTCACATTTTGTGGGAGCTTGTTATGGAAATTGGTTGTAGTATCACAGTAGTAACTATTGTAGAAAGTACAACAGAGGTTATAGAGAATTCCTTAGGGAGGTGTATTGAAGTATTTTGGGTTTTTGTTTCTGCTTAAAGTTTATAAATTCACTCTCCGGTGTTGGATGCTATTGGGGAAGGGGTCACGCTGTCCTATCCATCAACTCCTGTGAATGATTGAGATTTTGCGTACTGTATGTACAAAAAATCCTGGCATCATATAGTTGAACCCTTGACTTCTGAGATATCAGGAGTTAAAGACTATTTAATTTGAGCAGTAAAGGTCACATTAATGAATAAATATAATTTAACAAGTGAATGGGTAGCTCCTTTCTTGGACTTTTTGTGAACCAGCTGTTTGTTGTGTTCTGGCCTACCAAATGAGCCAATGGCTGGAGTTAATGGCTCATCTGGATCTTAGCAGGAAGATAGTTTTAATTATGTTGATGGACAGTAGAGGAAACACAAGACCCAGAGATGAACTAAATAGATTAGATTATGAAGACACCGAGTCCTCTTTTATTGTCATTTAGTAATGCATGCATTAAGAAATGATACAATATTTCCTCCGGTGTGATATCACAAAACACAAGACAGACCAAGACTGAAAAAACTGACAAAACCACATAATTATAGCATATAGTTACAATAGTGCAACAATACCATAACTTGATGAAGAAGTCCATGAGCACAGTAAAAGTTCAAAGTCTCTCAAATGTCCCACATCTCACGCAGACGGGAGAAGGAAGAAAAGCTCTCCGTGCCATGCCCAACCACAATCCGTCTCTGAGTCATCCGAAAACTTCAAGCCTCTGAATCTGCTCTCTGACACTGAGTACTGAGTGCCATCTCTGTCCGAACGATTCGACCTCAATCTCGGTCACCAACAGCAGGCAAAGCCGGGGATTTTGAGGCCTACCCTCCGGAAGATTCCCGACCATGCAGTAACGACAGCAGTGAACGTGCGTTTCAGAAATTTCTCCAGATGTTCCTCTGTGCTTCCACGTCCCTCTCCATCAACTTGGATAATCTATGAGGAAGAAGCAAATTGGCAGCTCTTTTGACAGTATTAGTTAAACCTGATGTGGATATTGCATGCTCCTGGAGCAACTTTGAATCTGTTATTACATTACCCAAATATACTGCATTACTGGAACTCCTGAAAGTAAATGTTTACAAAGGCCAGTCTAGCAGATTCTGAAAACCTGAAACTTATAGAAAGTGTTGGAAATACTGAAGATGAGAGTGAAGAGTTTCGACAGTAGGAGGGTTGGCAACTGGGTTTAAAATAATTCTTAGAAGAACCAGACATAAGTTGAAAATTTTTGACTTGTTATCTGGAAAGCCACACTTGAAATGATGATCAGACCAGTGCCTGCAATGAAGAATTTGTATAAATGATTAAAAAGAGAATATTGCCAGGCCAAGGAAACAGCTACTAGGAAAGCCCCGCTAAGTGTTGGTATGGCCTCAGTCCTTTTTATGCTCTATCATTTCAAAATTCACCTTTCAGTAGGCAAAGGTCTTTCAAGAGAAGTTCATTGATCTTGAACCAATCAAAAAATAGCATTGGATTTTTTTTTGTTATAATTACATTCATTTGATGGATATCCAGTGTGAGCATTTTGAGGCAGGAATATTTCAAAAACATTGTATGAATTAGATGCCACACCAATTTGAGGCCCTTCATCGTGTATTTCTGGTACAGAAAGAAGAAGCTACTTTCACAGATAACCCACCTGCTTTGAAATTTGAGTTTAGAAAGAATGCAGTAACTATGAGGAAAATTGGTGAGTGTTGGGATTGTTGAAAAATGATGAAAAGATAGGATGCATATTTTTAGGTGTAACAATCCCAGTTTTGAAATCCTGTCAGTTAATAATAAGACATTAAACTATTTGGGATATCCTTGGCATCAGAACCTTATGGGCACTATCTAAAATAGGAGGTGTTGTATTTAAGTATTTCTGGTAACCCTGACTACATGGTACCATATTTCATAGCTGAAGGTTGAATTTTAACAGTTCCAACAAAACTTATTGAAGTGATTGGAAAGTCACGCTACTACTCCCAAAATGCTAAATATTGCACAGTTATGAATATCACTGTCAAGCATGAGTTGTGCCACAAATCTCTGATAATAGGTGCTCATTGGCTCAGCTTCTTCCCAAGCTGCTGATTGTAAAGCACTCAATGTCAAAGAAATACTCAAAATACTCAGTGGCAGAGAAATAGAGGGTAATAGCTGGAGTATTATTCTTGGATTGCTGACAGCGAAGTGTAAGTTTCAGGAAGAAATTGGACCCATTTAATGCAGCTGTGATATGGAAATTAGCATGCTTGTGCTATTTGAAGTAAATTTATTTTGTGGTTGAGCTAAACACTTTATTGACATGATTGTGCATTTAAGTTCTTAGAGCACTTTTTTTGGTTTTGTCATGGACTGTTGCTGCTCCCATTTTCTGTACACTCCCTCACTCAAAACAGAAGAGGCTGAAACAACCACTCCAGGAGGTTGTTTTTGAAGTTTCTTTCTGAAACCCAAGTTTTGGTACAGTTTTTATTTGTGGACGATGAACAGATACAAATATTATAATGAATGGAACATGGGTTATGGCTTGTGGAACTGTTGTGGTTGGCATTGTCATCCATTTTCAGACAAAAAACATCTGTTTCTCACCATGTGTTTATGTATTTGAAGTGCAGAGCTTCATAAACTGACTGTCTTTGTCTTTTCATTCTCTAGATATCTAAATGCCATTCAGACTATGTGTCCACACATTCTTCGTTACCTGACCACAGCTGTGATCACCAACAAGGATGTCCGAAAACGTAGGCAGGTCCTGAAAGATTTAGTAAAGGTCATCCAGCAGGTGAGTGCTTATATCTATTTGGTTATTTCTCTCAAGGAACTCCTTTTTTTGTCCCCCAGTACCCTAAATCAGGAAGCATCTCATTTTACTCTCATCCTTCAATCCTCTGCACTCTTCAGGCTTTAAAAATCCAAACTTGGCTCTATTAGACCCTTGACACTCCACAAGTGAGTTCATATTCAGACGGTTTTATTGTCAAATATATCAACGTGTGCAATGAAATTCTTTACTTGTCTGAAGTTCATAGTGTCAACAGTGTATCATCACCATCATCATCATCAGATCATCAGGTGCCATGCCCAGTTTGAGCTTTGACTGCCATGGCCCACACACTCCTGTTTCGGGTCAAGTGGTTCAATTCATTGGTATTCATTTCCAGTTCTCTGGCTGCTGTCTCCATCATCATTTGTCTTTGTCTTCCTCTTGCTTTCTTCCCTTCAATCTTTCCCATAATTACCATGCATTCTAACTCCTCTTTCCTAATCACATGTCCAATGAAGTTATGTTGCCTTTTCGTGATCACATACATTATTTCTCTTTTTCTGTTTGCTCTGTTCATGACATCCTCGTTAGATATTAATTTTGTCCATGATAATCTTTGCATCCTCCTCAAAAACCACATCTCTGCTGCTACAATTCGTTTCCTCATGTTACTAGATATTGTCCAGCATTCTGAGCCATATAACATAACTGGATAAACGTAACATTTCAGTACTCTGAGGCAGGTTGTCATGCCTAGTTTAGTATTGGTCAGTATACTCTTCATTCTCGTGAAGGTGTCTTTTGCCATCCCTATTCTTCTTTTGATGTCCAAGTTGCACCTGCCATCTGATGTCACCCAGCTTCCTAAGTAGCAAAAGTTCTGTACTTGTTTTATGTCTTCCCCGTTTATTCTCAGCCTGCAGATAGGATTCTCCTTCTTTTTTGGATATCACTATACATTCTGTCTTTTTACAATTGATAGATAGACCCATTTTTGCGCTTTCTTCAACAATTATATCAATTAAGTTTTGTAGTTCTTCCTCCGTACTTGCAATTAACACAGTGTCATCTGCATATCTGAAATTATTGATGTTTTCACTGCCAACTTTGATTCCCAAGATGAAACAATATTACAAAAATTAAGAAACATCTTGGGAATCAAAGTTAGCGGTGAAAACATCAACAGTGTATATGATACTAATAAATACAAGAGTAAATATAGTGAAGAGCACAAAATACCAGAATAGTACAAAGTAATTAGTAACATTGTTCAAACTCGGTGCTCCAAGAGTCATAGTTTCATATACTATGTAACTGGGCCCTTCAACCTTGCACATTCATGCCAACGTTTTTGCCCATCTTCACTAATCCTATTTGGTCTTTGACCTTTCTTGTCTTGGCTATTTAAGTGTCATAGAAACATATAAAACCTATGGCATAATACAGACCCTTTGGCCACAAAGCATGTCTTTACCTTAGAACTACCTAGGCTTACCCATAGCCCTCTATTTTTCTAAGCCCGTGTACCTATCCAGGAGTCTCTTGAAAGACCCTATTGTTTCTGATTCCACCGCCGCGAGCAGCCCATTACACACACTCACCACTCTCTGGGTAAAAAAAACTTAGCCCTGACATCTCCTCTGCACCTACTTCCAAGCAGCTTAAAACTATGCCCTCTTGTACTAGCCATTTCAGCCCTGGGAAAAAGCCTCTGACTGTCCGCATGATCAATGTCTCTCATTATATTGTACACCTCTATCAGGTCACCTCTCATCCTCCATCGCTCCAAGAAGAAAAGGCCGAGTTCACTCAACCTGTTCTCATAAGGCATGCTCCCCAATCCAGGCAACATCCTTGTTTAGCCCCCCGGCCAGCCTCAGGGTCACTCGGCTCGCTGTCGTCTAGGGAAATAGCCCTCGGCCCCACCAAACTGGGTAATAGTTTGTGTGGATGCTGTGTGATGTACCCCACCCTGCCCAAATAACAGACAATACACCAGATACAAGTAAATGATTTACAGTTTATAGATATTACTGGGACTATATAATTAATAGAGAATAAAATATAAAAGGAAAATAAAAGGTGCCACACTTATCAAAGTTCAATCTCTTCGTGCACAAAAAAGTTGGAGTTCAGGACCCTTCTTCTTCACCCTGCAACCCCTCGGACCGCCTCGACCAGCCACCTGGGGCCAACAATGGTGGTCGACCAGACGCTCCACACAAGTCCGTCTCCGTCTCCCCTCCTCGCCGAACGCCCCGCTTGGGGTCCGACCCCGTTAGCGGACTCACAGCACCTGGTCTATTCTCTGTCTCTCTCACTCGCCTTCTGCCCCAAAACCCCGCGCATACAGTATCTTCAAATACACCAAAAACATAACAACTATCCCAATTGGTTCATTCGTCCTCATATCAATAGATAATACAAAACAAACTGCTAGCGGGAAGGACTTTCTCAGTGTTTAATATAACAAAGAAGCATTCCAAAGTATAACATAACAAAGAAGCCATTTTAATTAGCCTACACAGTAACATAAAAGACGAAACCCCCTTACACTCTCCCCCCACCAAATAAAGTCATGTCCTCATGACTTATAAATAACTCGCCAACCAGTCCTGCAGACACACAACACACACATACACAGATACACACAGTGACAGTGCTCCCCAAACAGTGGACCTTACGCCCGTCCCATGGGCGCTACATAGGCCAACCTATCTGGGAGCTTCTTAACCCTCCGAGACCTCCGTACCCCCTCACCTAAACCCAAAGGGCTCAGACACTACTAGGGATACCTCAGGCCTGCTTGCCAACTCCTCTCTCACATTACAGCTCGGAGCCCCCTGTCCTGTGTCCGGGGCCCTGCTTCTTTTCCGTCCTGATCCTACCGTAACTCAGACTGTCCACAGCTAGCCCTCCCCACTACACCTGACTCAGTGGGAGAAGGGCCAAAGGTCTCTTCCTCAATCACGGGGAAGTTAGTGAAAGGCAGCATGTACCACATGTGCAGCACATCATCCTTTGAATCCGTATTCTTCCTCATTCCCTCGATCGGTAGCCGCTGTTTAAGTTTCTCCAAACTGAAACATTTAGCTGAGGCTACCCCTTCAGCCTCCTGCAGCCGAGACGTCAGCTTCTTCGGGGACTCCTTCAACTCTTGCCACAGCCTCAGCAGGTCGGACTCGGAGTTCTTGGCCATCTCAATCTGGGACGCAGTTACCCCACCAGCTTCTTCCACCCTGACCTGAAAAGCAGCAGTTAAAGAATGTTCAGCCTCCAGTTTTCCCTCCTTGATGACGTCTTCCAGGTCAACTTTCAGTTTTTCCGGTTAATTTAAACTCGCGATAGTCATCTTCAGGTTCCGTTCAAGCGTCCACCTCCCTTTTCCGAGATCTGTCCTCCATTTCTTAACCTTCTCGGGAGTGTAGTCAAACTCCCCTCCCTGGGCTCTCAGTTTTCTGTTGGCCTTAGTCAGAACACTTCCTTCCCCAAGTTGTAAGTCTTCCAATCTTTTCTGAATCGACGTCTTGAGTTTCTGCTGATCCCTTCAAAGGTGAGTCATTGTTTCTTCTCGCTGGATTAATTCATCAGTACATGACCGCAGTGTCGGCTCGGAATTCCGTTGTTCCATCTCCACGTTGACGAGCGTGAATTCCAAGTCTGCATGGTCGTCCCACAAGTGCAGCACTCAGTCTCCGGCCGGCATTTCTGAGCACTCAGTTCAGCGGTGCAAATCCCCTCTCTCCCCTGTGTCTCATTCAGATTGACGACCTGGATTTCCATCCCCAGGTCCACCACCGTCGGTTCCAACACCAGGAAGTTCAACTGGTATGTCAGGTCATTTTTCTCACACTGCACCAAACTCCTCCGGCCAAAAACTCCTCCACATTTGACACTTCTTCACATTTGACACTTCGCTTCTGTCGCCCGGGCTCAGCCACTCGCCTGGCTTCATAGTCCCCCCAGGCGAATCCAAGCTCTAGGTGGTCATCCACATAGACCAAAACTCCACACACCTTCACTTCCCCCATGCTCTTTCTCATGCCTTGCGGGAAGGATGCAGGGGCTCTGGATATGCCCTTGGGCATCTTTTCGGATTGGAAGAATCCTAGGGAACTAGTAACGTCCATCTTCAGCTTGACAGCCACACTCCTTGGGATCTGGCAACATCCACTCCTCAGATCTAGCACATTAAATCACGTCACATAATCCACACACACGCTGCCTCCATCTTCCCCGGCGCCAGGGTCCAGTTGCCATGACCTCTCTCTCACTGAGGTGTCTTCAGCGGTCAACTCCCCTCCCTCGTGGTAGTTGGGAGCATCTACTAAGAGGGTCTCACCCTCAGCTACTTTCCCCAAGCCGTACCACCGCTGGGTCTCACTTAAATTCAGTACCAGCTCAAGGCTGCTACACACGTCCTCAGAAGCAACTCGACACGCTGGGTGCCCAGACAATGCCCCCATGAACTCCAGAGTCATTAACCAATCATCGTCCTCTGGATAACTACTGGCACTGGTACCCAAAATCTCCAGTGCCCTTGCGGTTATCAAGGGTAAATGCTTCAGACACCGGTTGTAAAACGAACTGTACAACAACTTGACCTGCGCCGTGGCGTCGAGGATGGCTTTAGCATCGCTTCCCTCTAAACCTTCAGGAATAGGGTCTTTTCCTTGCGGAAGTTCATTGGTACGTTGCTAGGAACGTGCTTCCCCAGAGACCCCAAGCCATTCCCCCACTGGGCCTCCACTAAGTTTCCCGACACCTCTCTGATCAGCTGAACAACTGAAGGACCCCCTGAAATGATCCCCCGGCCTTGCAAGCAATTTAGCTGCCCTCTTAGAGAAGACGCACTGAAAACTTTCCCCCCTCTTTCAAATAACTGACAGCTGTCACTATGGTGTAAGTGAACCTGACAGCTCTAACATCGTCACCAGCCCGCCTACTCAAAATTTCAACCACTCCCTGTCGCTCTCCCTCAACCGAGCACTGCCACTCATCTAACAACTGAGAGATCGCTGCGCCCACACCTTGCACGCCTCCACCCCTCTTGGGGTGGACACTATCCCAAACGCCAGGCAGAGCCTGCCAGAGCTAGAACATTTATTCGCACACACTACCTCCAAATCAGACCACTCTTTCCTCTCTCTCCCAACAGCATAGACAGCCCCGAGTTCCACCTCCAACTCGTCAATGCTAGTCTGAATTCGAACAAAGACCTCACCCACCACGCATGCAGCAATAACCAGCAAATAACCCACAGAGACACACATTACAGATTTAAACAGGGCACCCACACAGTATACCAGTAGACCCAATCCCAGACAAAAACCCCCACAATGTAGCCCCCCTGGCCAGCCTCAGGGTCGCTCGGCTTGCTGTCGTCTAGGGAAACAGCCCTTGGCCCCGCCAAACTGGGTAATAGTTTGTGTGGATGCTGTGTGATGTACCCCACCCCGCCCAAATAACAGACAATACACCAGATACAAGTAAATGATTTACAGTTTATAGATATTACTGGGACTATATAATTAATAGAGAATAAAATATAAAAGGAAAATAAAAGGCGCCACACTTATCAAAGTTCAATCTCTTCGTGCACAAAAAAGTTGGCGCTCAGGACCCTTCTACTTCACCCTGCGACCCCTCGGACCGCTTCGACCGGCTGCCTGGGACCAACACGGTGGTCGACCAGGCGCTCCACACGAGTCTGTCTCCGTCTCCCCTCCTCGCCGAACGCCCCGCTCGGGGTCCAACCCCGTTAGCGGACTCACAGCACCTGGTCCATTCTCTGTCTCTCTCTCCTGCCTTCTGCCCCAAAACCCCACGCATACAGTATCTTCAAATACACCAAAAACATAACAACTATCCCAATTGGTTCATTCATCCTCATATCATTAGATAATACAAAACAAACTGCTAGCAGGAAGGGCTTTCTCAGCATTTAACATAACAAAGAAACATTCCTTAGTATAACATAACAAAGAAGCCATTTTAATTAGCCTACACAGTAACATAAAAGATGAAACCCCCTTACACTTGTAAATCTCCTCTGCACTCCTTCTATGGTTTCCACGTCCTTCCTGTAGTGAGGCGACCAGAATTGACCACAGTACAGGTGTCCCCCGCTTTTCGAATGTTTGCTTTACGAAACCTCACTGTTACGAAAAAAAAGGCAGCACGATAAAAAATTCAGGCGAAAAAAATCAGCGCGCGATAAAAGGCAGCGCGCGTGCCCGAGCAGCCGCTCTCCCCCGGATTCGAAACTGCATTCTCACCGGCATTGCTTAAATACGTGCCTGTGAGCAGCCGTTTGCAAGATGAGTTCTTTGGTGTCGGGAAAGCCTAAAAGAGCTCGTAAGGGTGTTACACTTAGCGTAGAACTATACATAATTAAGCGTTTCAATCGTGGTGAACGAAGTAAGGACTAAATGAGTTTGGCTTGTGGAAGCTGACAGATGATGTTGAAGAGGTTTTGACATCCCTTGACCAAGAACTGATAGATGAAGAGCTGATGCAATTGGAAGAGGAAAGGATAACAATCGAAACCGAATGCTGTAGCGAAAGTGAAGCAACTGCGTGAGATTTTCACTGCAATGATAAAGTTCGACTTTAATTTTGAAAGGGTACGTCGGTTTAGGGGATATTTGCAAGGTGGTTTGAGTGCTTACAAGGAACTGTATGATAGAAAAATGTGCAAGGTTCAGCAGTCAAGCAAGCCTTCCACATCAGCCACAGCAGACGACGAACCTCGACCTTCGACATCGAGGTGAGCAGTCATAGGAGAAGATGAGCTGCCTGCTCTAATGGAAACAGACGACGAGATGACACCCCAGTGTCCCACCACCCCAACACCCAGGCCACGGACAAATACTGTACCGATTCACGGAGAATGCATAGACGACGCAGTCGGAAATCGGCACTGATCTGGGCCAACAATTACGTGCCAGGCGGCACCTAATTAATTAGCATGTTTATTTCGGCTTTTTTCTTAAAGATGTGCTGTGTGTCTCCCAGCTACCGCTGGACCCCTGCATGTTTCGCAGCAATGTATCGGTCGGCAGCCTAGAGGGTAGGGGCCACTGCACCACCCCAGCCTGCGACGACTCAGTCTAACACACCATCATCAATGTGCTCTGCGCTGTCTTCCCAATTCCAGTAAGTGATACTACACTGTACATACATTATTTCTATTTTATATCGGCTGTGTATTTTTACGTGTTATTTGGTATGATTTGGCAGCTTCATAGCTTAAAGGTTACTGGAGAGCGGTTGCGCCGTGTTTTTGCCAACAGCGCTTGCGTGAGAGTTTCTGCCGACGGCGCTTGCGTGAGATTTTCGCTACAGAGAACAGTGCAGTAATGATTGTGGAAAAGTATTTCTACTTTATATAAGCTGTATATTTATTATATCATTCCTGCTTTTACTATATGTTACTGGTATTTTAGGTTTTATGTGTTATTCGGCATGATTTGGGAGGTTATTTTTGGGTCTGCGAACGCTCACAAAATTTTCCCATATAAATAAATGGTAATTGCTTCTTCGCTTTATGACATTTCGGCTTACGAACCGTTTCATAGGAACGCTCTACCTTCGGATGGCGGGGGAAACCTGTCCTCCAAGTGGTGTCTGCTGAAGTGCTTCTTAAATGTAATGATGTGATTCCAGCACCGCCTCTTGAGAGTGCATTCCAAATATCGGCCACATTGTGGAAACAACATTTTTCCTTCAAATGTCATTTAAAACAACTTCCTCTCACCTTAAACCCATGCCTTCTTGTTTTTGGGGATCAGAACTGCAAACAGAATTCCAAATGTGACCTAACTAAGATAAGAACTCTTGTATGCTACGCCCCATCCTCTGAAGGCAGGCATGCCATATTGTCTATCTTCACCACCCTATCTAGTTGTTTTCATGGAATTATGAAATTAAACTCCAAGATCCTTATTCATCAACATTCCTAATGTCTTATTATTTACTATATACAACTGGATCCACCTTCAGGTTTTCCTGATTCAGTCCAGATGAATGCACTCCAAGTCTTCCAGGTCTGTCTTTAAGCAGTCACTTACTTCCCAGTCCAAGTATCTCCACTTCAGGAGCCTCAGGATCAATCTGTCGCAGCCATTTACCTCAGAGGCATGGTAAGAGAGCTGGGCTGCAGGTGAGACTGAAACAGTGCATGTTCAAGTCCCTGCTCGCCAGCACATTATCAACTAATGTACAGGCTGTTGAGAACAAAGTTGATTGAGTAAGAGCAGGGCTGGCCTATCAAAGAGAATTGAGGTACTGCTGTGCGCTATGTTTCACTGAAACGTAGTGTACACCTACTTCACCTGACTGTTCCAAACAACTTGAGGGCTAATATATTCACAGGATGCATCATACAACATCCTCAGGCAAAGTTAGAGATAGAAGGGTCTGCTTCCTGATCAGTTCTTTCTCATGTTTGTATATGTCAATCCTGGTGAGTTCCTGATCAACCATCTTGGAATATCTATAGATTAAAGATTAGCTTTATTTACCACATTTTCATTGAAGCATACAATTAAATGTGTCATTTATATTAATGATCAACAGAGTCTGAGGATGCATTGCGGGCAGCTCGCAAGTGTCACTGTGCTTCTGGTGTTAACATAGCTTGCCCACAACTTACTCACCCATACGTTATTTTAATGTGGGAGGAAACTGGAACACCTGAGGAAACCTATGTAGTCACAGGGAGAACTTACAAACTTCTTACAGGCAGTAGTAGGATTTGAACTCTGATCACTGGCACTGTAAGGTGCTAGCCCCTCTGCTACCGTGACATAATCCAACAATAAAATGTCACTTATTCTACTCGCCACGGGAATTTTAATTCACTGTCCTGAAGGCAGTCTACATCTCATTTCAGGTGGACATGAAACCTGCACTAATGAACTATACTCTGTGGTCAACAGCCTTGAAACAGAATACCCTGAGGCCCTTTTCATCATTGCTGGTAACTTCAATCAGGCAAATTTCAAGAGAGTGACACCAAATTACTGCCAGCATTTCTCCTGTTTACCAAGTATCCACCCGCCCTTGACCATTGCTGTACAAACATCAAAGGCATCAATAATCATTCCATGGTCACAGTCACTCAGATCACATTTCTTTCCCATTCTGATGTTTGGTCTAAGCAACAACTGAACCTCTTGACCATATAACCATATAACAATTACAGCACGGAGACAGGCCATCTTGGCCCTTCTAGTCCGTGCCGAATATCTGTATGCTTTTGTACTTTCAGTTGCTGTTAAATGATTGGCTGATTAGGTATTTGCATTAACGAGCTGGTGTACCTAATAAAGCGGCAACTGAGTATCTTTGACATTGATACTCATAAGAGTATGATATTTCTAACTGCTGGATAAAAAGACTAGGAGTGTCTTGTCTTGATATGCCTCCAATGCTCTGAAGCCTGTCATTAGCTCGCATCCACTATAGAATTGTTATGAATAGCTATCAGTCCTATCTATGCCTCTTATATTTTTGTAAGCCTTTGTGTTCATCCCTCAGCCTCACGCATTCCAATGAGAATAAACTTCTCCTATCCAGTATCTCCTGTATCTACAGCCCACTATTCCAGGTAATACCCAGTGAATCTCTTCACCGTTCTTTCTGTTTCCACTATATTCTTTCTGTGAGGTGACCGGAATTGCACATAGTGCAACCTGACCAATGTTTTGTACGGCTGCAACATGATGTACCCATACTCATTGCTTCTGCCTATACAGGCAAACATATATCTCCTTGTGTTAGCACTTTCAGGGAGCTAGGGATTTTGTACCTTAATGTCTCTGCATACGTCAAACGTGGTGCATGATGAATTTTATAAGAAACGTTTTGATAAGAACCTGAGCTGGTCTGAATGGTCTAGGTTGTTGAATATGCTGTTTCTAGTGGTCAGTAAAGAAAGAGGGACATACAGATGTTGAAATCATTGGAACTGTGGAGAGTCCATTGTCAGTCCTGTCCTTGTAGCAACATATCAATCAAAGTGTAGGGCAAGGGTGGAAGGATTATGAATCTTGAGGATATTTTGGGAGTCTTGTATAGAACAGTGCTTTTTGGAAACAATAAATGTACACATTTATGTTGTACAGAATTGGAACTGTTTGAGGAAATGAATGCTGTTTATTTTCTGCAGCAGGCTGAATAGTAAGGAAATAATGTACATACTTACACTATGTAATAAGATTAAAATGCAGCAAATGTAACCTGAAGGCTTGATGAAAAAATTGTTGTTGCATTCCTCCTTGTGTATGTCTGCTTGAAGTGCTTGGAACAAAGAACAAAGTGCATAGTTTGGAATTCAATTTTTTTTGTCCCACCAAGATGCCGTGCTGAGAATTATACTTCAAAGCCACATTGGCATCTCAAAATAGGTGAAGATACATCATGAATATTGTTTGCTGTCATCTTTGTAGACATACTGGAAGATTTTGGTTTTCATTTGTTTAAAAAAAAGAGAATCCAAGTTGCATTTCTAATGAAAAAGAATCTACTGTCATGAAAGGAAAAGTAAAACCTGAAGGAAATCCTTCCAAGTGTGCCAAGTGGGAAATTCATTACTTTAGTCGTATTTTGACATTCTCGATATTTGTGAAGCTTTGGGCAGCTCCTAATAGCATGGAATAGGAACAGTTATAAATGCAGAAACCTCTCATTCAGCATTCTAGTCCACTAGGACCCCTATTTTTTTTTTCCAGCGTTTATTACCTTACTGCTAGTTATAATTTGTATAATTGTCGTTTCTACTCAAGATTTAATGGAATTGCCCTGAAGCATCTCAACCTACCCACCTGATTCACCTTCCGTTGCTTATCAGTAATGTTTGCTTCGCTGGCTTAAGTTAGCTTTTGATCTTTTTCAAGGATGTCTCTCGAAGATCATTTCATGTGTTTGAAAATTCTCCTTTCTCAGTGTTTTGAGCTATATTTGTGACAAAAAAATTGATGTAGGACTTAATTGTTTTTGTCTTCTCTCAGTGAGATGGCTTATAATGGAAACGTATGTGTATAATACCTATAACAAAATTCTGTGATGCAATCTTATCTGACTGCGTGACTGTTAGGCGTTGTAATAATTCTTGTAAGGTTAAAAGGTAACACAAATATAGAAATGTTATTAGTTAAAACTATTTGCTAGATTTTTTTTATACAGACTAAACACTCTGTTAACTACACAGAATAATAACAAACTAAAATATATCCCGAAAGGCTGAATGTTGTTATGATACGTGGTTCTTAAACTGCTTGACAAAGGAAGAGTCTGGACATTTAACTGAGTCTTTAGATTCAAACAAACAAATCAAGAAGTTAACTTTGTGAAGATATACCCAAGCCCAAAACCTATTGAAGATGGTGTGCAGCAACAAAACATGCCACAGTCAGGGAAGCAGCATATTCCACCAATGTACTATCTATGCAGCTCTCAATTCTGTTAATTTTGTGATCACGCATCGAGAGCAAAATATTTTTTTTCTTCCAGATATTTTGGCCTCACTAATTCCAACTTAAAATTACTACAGGGAATGATTTTAATTCCAGTTGCTTAAATTCCTTGGTGGTATAATTTCAGAGAATTTGTCCTGGGTCCAGCATGTAAGTGCCATTATAAAGAAGGCACAGCAGCAAACTTAGAAGTTTGTGAAGATTTGGCATGTCATCTAAGACTTTGGCAAACTGCTATAGATGTGTGGTGGAGAGTATATTGACTGGCTGCATCGTGGACTGGTATAGAAACACCAATGCCCTTGTATGGAAAAGCCTACAAAAAGTAGTTGATATGGCCCAGTGCATCATGGATAAAGGCCTCCCCACCACTGAACTCATCTACACAGAGTGCTTTTATAGGAAAGCAGCATCCATCATGAAGCACCTCCACCATCCAGGCTATGCTGGCTTCTTGCTGCTGCCATGAGGAAGAAGATCCAGGAGGCTTAGGACCTACATTCCCAGGTTCAGGAACAGCGATTACCCCTCAACCATCAGGCTCTTTAACTTCACTCAACTTCATTTGTTTCATCACCGAACTGTCCCCACTGAACTGCAGTCATTTGCAAGGACTCTTCATCTCAGGTTCTCGATATTTGTTGCTTATTTATTTACTCATGTTTTCTCTCTTTTTGTACCCGCACAGTTTGTATTTTTTGCACATTGGTTGTTGTCGACTCTGTTGGTTGTAGTCTTTCATTGTTTCTATTATGTTTCTTATATTTATTGTGATTACTTGCAATAAAATGAATCTCAGTTGTATATGATGACATATACGCTTGATAATAAAATTTACATCTAACTTCATTTCGCACCTTCAGGAGGTGATGTAGATACACTTCTGGTATTTTTTTCAATTCCTTATAATGGAAAACTCTGGGTAATACTGGGGAACAGACGGACTTTGCATATCAAAATAAACTAATCAACTCTTATACTCATATTCTTTGACTTTTTCTAAATATAAGAATATTGAATGAATGTTTTCAAGAACACATAGTAGGTGGATAAATCACCAAGAGGTAAGCATTTACTGAAAACCACAAAATCAGTGTCGTCATCTCCATCTATAGCCTAAATATCCCATCCTGTTGAGAGCCAGGAATGGAGAAAAGCTTCTAAAGAATTATGATGAGCCAAATGTATGCTTGATGGAGCATGCACTAAGATCTCCTCAACCAAGACGTGGTGCATGTATCCTTGACTTCATCTCCTGGCACTCTTTCCATCTCAGCTGTTACTGTGCCAGCTCGGCAAGATGTAGAAAAGGACATGCATTAGTTGTGAAACACAGGAGCAGACAAAATCCTTGCTGAAATTCTAAAACATGGCACAGAAGTGCTTCTGGCATGAGTTCATGATCTTTTCTCATCTCCCACATAGAAGAAAGAACATGCTAGAGGATCACAATGGCACACTGAACATGAAAGAATGAAAGTTTGATTATTTAATTCACGAGTAGTCTGTTTGCTGTCTGCCATGAGGAAAGTCATTACAGGGATTATCCTCAACTAACTTTCAGGAGCTAAGGACTCTTCCCAAGGTCATATAGAATTTTCACCGCATGACAGGTACAAGATAAGTGCAGAGACTAGATCAATCATGACATATACCTGACCTTTTCCCCACAGAAGCCTTTGCCATTAATCAAATTATGAAGGATTCTTTTCAGGTCTTAGGTGCCCACCAGAATTTATCACCATCATGTAAAATGGCATGGAAGCTTTGATCCTTAGAAATTGATCCACCGCACCTATCGTGGGAGGAGCTGGTGGAGTGGCAAGTAAAACCAAGTCATTTCTGTAGGCCTCTGCAGTATTTAATGCCATCTTCAAGCTTCCTGCTGGAGAGAAGCTCATCAATGGGTTGAGTTGGGAAACTGCAATTGTTGGTTTCAATCTGGGACCAAAATCACATGGGTGTTGCTTTTCAAGTTCAAGTGCATAGGTTTTGCTTGTTCATGTGAATTTTCAGACTGTGATTCCTTTCTGCGTTTACTGAGATATCTCACATACTAAACATCCAATATTGAGAAAATCAAAGCTACTGTTTTTTGTCATTGATATACACTCCTTTCCTGTGTGGCGCTTGGTGAAATTTGCAAACTTACTGTGATACAGAAGGCATAATGGCAGAGCCCTTTCGTTACCATCCAAGAACAAGGCTCCTGCGCTCAGTCCATCTGTTGCTAAACCCCAGATGGATACCATTTGCTACTTCCTCACTCAGCTTGTACAATTTAAATCACTGTAACCACCTGCAGTTCTGCAAATCTAGACATATCATGGAATAACATTGCATGTTGTGCAGTGCAGTCACACACAGACACTTCGCTAGATGGGACATATGAGCAAAGGTTGGTCTTAGAAGTAGGAATTACAGTGGGAATTACCATGGTGTAGGGGTTCAACTTCTGCCACTGTTTGTAAAGAGTTTGTATATTCTCACCATGACTGCGTGGGTTTCCCGTGGCGCTCTGGTTTCCTCCTACATTCCAAAGACATATGGGTTAAAGGTTAGTAAGTTCTGGGCATACCATGTTGCTGCTGGAAGCATGGCAACATTTGTGGGCTGCTTCCAGCACATATTCAGACTTCGTTGACACAAATGACATTATTTCACTGTATGTTTCTATGTACATGTGACAAATAAAGCTAATTGTTATCTTATTTGTATCTTTAAATTTTGAAATAAGATGGGGAGGTTAGTCAGAGAGTGGAGTCTTTGCTGATTGTAGCACAGCTGTCAGTGGAATTTTGAAGAAATAAGGAACCTGTAATGAGCCCAAGTTATAGAGGTGCAATGATCTGAGGATTCGAGGAGAGGGGGAAGAGCTGAATCACTGAGGTTTTTAATCTCGGGGACAAGGATTGAAAAGTGTGGATGTTGTTAGATCAAGAGCCAGCTGAGGTCACATGAATGAGTGGAATATAATAACGAGTTTTGAGCAAGCTGAAGTTTAATAGTGTGGAAGAGTCGTCAGGAGGACAGCAAGAGGGCAATGTATTGGAATTGCCAGCTGTTTGCGTAAGTGTAGTGTAGAGAAGTTTGTCTAATTGAACGGAGCACTTGGTTCATCTTTTGATTTATACTTTGTTATTCAACCTTAAGAAAAAAATTGAGGATAGCACATTATTCTGATTCGGAGACATCAAGTGTTTAGTTATCAGACAAAAATTATAGAAGAGGAAGAAACTGACATCACTTTGCAGATTATATTAATGATCCCACATCCACAGCTCAAACTTTCAATTCATTTTAAAATGTGGCTTTGAATCTTGGTGACATTGCCTCATTATGTGACAATCAAGTTTTATATGTAGATTGTGTATCAGATATGGTGAAGGGGGTTAGAAAACAATACTGTCTGTGTTAGTCAATCTGTTCTGCAGCAACTGAAGTATTAAATTGTTTGGGTAATATTACAAGAAATAATGTGTCCTCATTACATCACTTGCGTTATAGTGCTGATCCCCTGTAACATTACACTTCTGTCCTTCAAGTTCATCTAATGCAGTGTTTCTCGGCTGTTTATTGACTAACCTCACATTGTTTTTACCAGCTTAGTACTTGGTTTAAGTCTCCTGTTATTAAAATATTAGACTTGGATGACTTGGGATTGGCATGCAGAATGTTAATGCAAGTATACAAGCAGTTTTATGATAACAATGTCTGTAACCTTCGTTGCCCTTTTAATGTTTATATATTGTGTACATTTCTTTGAAAGACTGGTGTTTTAATCACATAGATTTCATTAAAATGTATGAATATTTTATAGGAAAGCTAGACATCTTGCATTGGCCATTTTATGTAAGAGGTATAAGTCGACCAAGAGAGAAATCGCAGCTGCTGTGTTTTGTATTACTCTCTGTACCCATGAGTTCAGAATCGGTCCTCTGCAATACCGCTCTCCAGAGTTGCTTCTCTTGTTAGACTCCAGCAACAATGCCACATTTGAATGTGTTAGTCTTGTATCTTAGTTTTCTTGCATTGCTTTACTTATTATTATTATTTTGTCTTTTTTTCCTTCTATATTATGTATTACGTTGAGCTGCTGCTGCTAAGTTAACAAATTTCACGTCACATGCCGGTGACAATAAACCTGATTCTGATAAGTTACAGTGGTGTCACTGGGCAAATCCACTGCATAACATTGAACTAAATTTTATTGGTGGAGTGTCTGAGTGCCCCATGCCCAGTCAGTTTTTACCATCCATTCCAAGACACTGAAACTTCAGACTGCATGGTTCTGAAAGCCATTGTGCATCTCTGCTTCAATTGGTCAATATTCTTGGACAAGAATTACATTTTCTTCATTTTTTTCAGGATGTGGACATTACTTGGCAAGGCAAACTCTGGTTGGCCTTGAGAAGGTGGTTGTCAACTGCCACCTTAAACTAAGGTCCTTCTCCTCCGCCTTCTCCCCTGCCTCCCCCCCCCCCCACCCCTGTATAGTTGTGGAAGAAGTTCCAGGCTTTAGAAGCACAACAGGGAAGGAATGGTGATGCAACTCCAGGGTCATGATAGTGTCTAGTATTGTGTGAATATGTGGATGGCAGTGCTTCCACATATTACAAAGAAGGCATGCCAGCAGCTATATTTCAATAGAAGTTTCAGGAGACTTGGTATGTCACCTACATCTTCAGCAAATTTCTACTGTGGTACCATGGAGAATATTCTGACTGGTATGGAGGGGCCACTGCACAGGACAGGAAAAAGTTGCAAAACATTGTAAATTCAACTAGCTCCATCATTGGCACCAGCCTCCCCAGTATCAAGGACAATTTCAAAAGGCAATGCCTCAGAAAGGTAGCATCCATCTAGAAGGATCCCCACCACTCAGGACATGTCCTCTTTTCGTTACTAACTTCAGGGTTGGAAGTACAGGAGCCTGAAGGCACATACTAACTCACTATTTTTGCTCTCTTTTTGCACTACTTACTTTTCTTTACATATATCTTTTTGTTATTTATGGTATATTATGTATTGCACTGTACTGCTGCCGCAAATACATTTCATGACATATATCAGTTATCATAAACCTGGTTCTGATTCCATTCATGTTAAGCACTTGCCTCCTCTCATGATAGAAATTGTGTTTTTGAGAGTGAGTTACAGGATAAATTGTAACTGCATTTTACAAATAGTATATACTGAAGTGATGGGTGGTGAAGGAAACTGATGTTCAGGGTAGTGGATGTGGTGCAAATCAAATGACATGATGGTGGATGGCATTGAGCTTGCATTTTGCACCTTCCTACACACTGGGCCTCATTGCATTATTCTGGCAGTGTAATTTTCATCTGTTGCATTGCCCTTGTCAATTTTTAGTCTAAAGGAAAGCGAAAGGATAAATTGCATGTTGATAATGTAATTTGCTGCAAGTCTGTATAGAAATTGAGGTAAATTGGTGTTTTCTGGATGGCTGATTATCTTTGTTGCTGACATATACTCATGTTGGAATTTGCAGTTTTCTAATCTTTAAAGTGCACTTAGAAAGTACAGTGCTCAACAATCATCTGACTTATTGCAATGTAAAATGCGAACCATGATCTCATTTTCTGCAGTGAGTATTGATGGAAATCTAATCCTTCGGGGCTTATTAAACATCGAAGAGTGTTACTCGGCCCACCTGACTTTTTTGCCAATTATGATCTGGCACATAACTCTGAGCTCTCCAGATTTAAATTTGTATTTTCAGTTATGTTTCAGCTAACTGCCGTCCATCCTCCTTTAGTATGCTTCTGCTTCAGGACTTGCAAATTCTCCTACTTTTTAGTGGCAAAAGAAAGGGGACAATATTCTATCAAATGTTGAAAGGCCTAGATAGAGTGGATGTGGAGAGGGTATTTCCTATATGAATCAAGAACTAGAGGGCATGGCCTCAGAATGCAAGTATGTCCCTTTAGAACAGAGATGAGGAGGAATTTCTTTAGCCAGAGGGTGTGAATCTGTGGAGTTCATTGCCACGGATAGCTATGGAGGCCAAGTCATTGGATGTATTTAAAGCAGGGGTTGAAAGTTTCTTGAGGGTGTCAGAGGTTCTGGGGAGAAGACAGTAGAATGGAGTCAAGGGGGATAATAAATCAGCCATGATGGAATGGCAGAACAAACTTGAAGGGCCAATTTATCTAATTCTGCTCCTATGTCTTATGATCTCGTAAACCTTGATTTTAGTTGCTATCACTCATTGATGTGAGATAGTAATAATTCATTTCATGAAAATAAGTATTCATGTTAGACCAATTTGATGGATTGATAAGAACTGTTTTCTTTTTCTTCTATACCTGGGATAGCCCTAAGGAAGTCTTTTTATCCAAACACACTTCATCCAACATGGTCAGTTAGCCTGTTCCTTGGACTCCTGAATGAAGCATGTTACAGTGATTCCTGGTGGTCTAGATGTGTCTGGAAAATGCAGTTGACAAAGGTGAATAATTTCACTAGTGTAAACTCTGACTACTTGGAGCATATGGGACAACTAAAATGTACAGTGGCATGCAAAAGTTTGGGCACCCCTGGTCAAAATTTCTGTTACTGTGAATAGCTAAGTGAGTAAAAGTAATTGATAGCACAATCTACGCTGCTTGTTCTGGAATTTTAGTGATAACACTGCAGGTTCCCTTCAGACAACAACTGGCTAAAATTTTTTTGCAGTGTTTGACAATTTAAACTCTGCTCAATGTCTGTACTGTTACAGATTAATAAATTAAATAGGTGCCTACGTTCAGTAGTATATTTCCCTTATTCATATGTACTGGGCTTGTCCTAGCTTGGAGAAATTCTGGAGAGATGTCTTTTTAACTTTATCCCTTATAGTTAATTGCTATTTGGAACCTAATCCTATGATTGCTCTTTTTGGCACCTTGAGAGAAGTTGACAGGCATCTGAGTCTGACTAAACGTCGTACATTATCTTTTGCCTCTCTTTTGGCTAGACATGCAGTCCTTCTTAGGTGGAGAGATGTTGCCCCCCCACTCACTCTCAATGGCTCAGAGACATTATGTCCTGCTTAGACGTTGAAAAGATTCATTATTCACTTCTTAATTCGGACATAAAGTTTCAAAAGGTGTGGGGACCTTTTCTTGAATATTTTCATAATTCCTGTTTAGGTTAAGAGTTTATCCCTCCTTTTTTGTCTTTTGCATTTAAATCCCTTACTTCCAGCTTCTTTCGGTGAAGACTTACGGCTTTTTTTAATGTGTAAATATATTATAGCTCAGATAGTTGGCGATATACCTTTTTATAAATACAGTTCTGTGGTGATAAAATCTCTGATTAACTTTTCTATATATCGTAAGGTTGGCTTGGAGTTGGGTAGTGGGAGGGTGGGGCGGTAACTAACTTTATACGATTCTACTATGGGTGCTTTTCCTTAACTGTTATGAACTGTACATTTGATATGTTTATTTTGCGCTGTGTAAACCTCTTACTGTTTTTTTTGTTGCATTGTAGAAACATAAAAAATTAATTTAAAAAAGTTTCCACATTATTTCTTATTATTGTGCATTAACTTCTGTACATTGCATTACATATTTAATAGAATTTGTATGTTGCACTCTAATGAAATCTTTCTTCTGCCATGCGATTTATAAAATATGTAAAATCTCAAGCACGTGACAACTTGTTGATCTGTAACAAAATAATGTATTTTTAATGGCTGGTGATTAGCAAACTTCAAACACCCACTGAAAAGTAACCACTTCATGTGCTGTGTTTCAAATAATTTATATAATTGAATTTAGTTAGCATCAACACCTGTCCATCACCCTTATTTTTTTAATGGTAAAAGTGGACAGTGCATTTCTGCAAGATACTGGTTCAGTTTGACTTTGAGGAGATCCAAGCTGCATACTGATCTTATAACTTCCCTCAGGAAACAATTTCAAAGGCAGGTTGCCCGTCATGAAGCAATTCTTCCTTTTATCATGCTTAAATCTTCCCATTTTCAGCCAATTCCAGCATCACCTTTTTCTGTCTCTTCTACCATAGCTAACATACTGACCTTTCTGTACAGAAAACACATTTTTGCCTTTGCACATTGTCAACACTTGAAGCAAACTCATTCTGACGCATTCTTCAAGTCAAATAAACATGGATTCAGTCTACTTAGTTATATTCATGATATTTTAAAAGCCTAGCAAAATGACTGCAAAGTGATTGAGAAAACTAAAGTTGAGATGTTAGAAACTGAAATAAAAGCATGTACAGGTAGTTAACATTTCAGATTGATTCTTTTTAAGTCTGAACAAGGAAATGTTAGGATATAGGCATGTTTCAAATTGCAGAAAAGATGAAGGAATGGGAAAAGCTGAAGGGGCAGTGTGATGGGCTGGAGGCAGAGGAGGACAAAATGACACAAATGGTGGTGATGGCTGAGACACAGTAGTGAAAGCTTATTAATCACAACTGATCTGCCTGAGCAATGTCAATAGTGGATGAATGAGAACAGAGGAGAGACAAGGAGGGAAAAATAGTAGTGGAACTGTGAGATATGGGTTACTGCATTACTGCATTTGTTAGATTAGTGAAATAAAAAAAATATATTGGAAGTATTTGGCAGATCAGCTAGCATCTGTGGGAAGAAAGAAGTGAAATTATAGATTGGTTTCCTTTCATCAGAATGAACCAGTTCTGATAACAAACTGGAAAGTCTGGTTATCTAAATTCATTGTTAATCTGCGGGTTGTAATGTGCCTGGATGTGAGATGAGACTCTGCCTCCTAAGTTTTGTCGGGTCAGTGTCAGAGCTCAAATGCAGAGAAGTAAGGCTGTGAAGATAATGGAGAATTCAACTCACAGGTGACTTGGACTACAAGATCATCTCTGTGTGCTGAGTGAAGATGTTCTGCAAGTGGTCACCCAATTAGTGTTTTGTTCTCCAACCTGTAGTGTTTCTTAGCTTTTCTCTTCCTGCAATGATTTTTTTCTAGCATTTTCTGTTTTTACTTGTAACATATTAAAGGTGCTTGTGAGATCTTTTTCAAACCACAACCTGAACCCTCTCTCATGTCCTCGATAAGAATGTGCTTGAGTATTCAAATATTGTTCCCTTTTATTTGTTGGCTTTTATTTTGGTCTGATAAACCCCTATGTAGTGTCGTGTGCTTTTTCTCTGGATTCAATATCAATGCCAGGTGTTGAAAACTTTTTTTTTAAAAAAAGAACTTGAACAACTTTATAAAGTTTGGGCCTTTGTGCAATGAAGCATATAGCAGATTTACAGATGGGTTAGTAGAAAGTGGAAAAGAATGTTTTCAATGCCAAGGGTGGGCTGAAATAAGAAATGTAAGGTTGCAGCCAAGTTTGACAAATATTTCCATTAAATTTGCACTCATCTGTAACTGCTTTGAATTCTTCTGCTTGTTATGCCCTGGATACTGAGGTTAGGGGTTGGGGGTGAGATGTTTATGTTACAAATGAAAAATTCTGCAGATGCTAGAAATCTGAAAAAAATGCACAAAATAATGGAAGTGCTTAGTAACTGAATAATCATCATATACATGAAAGGAAGTTTGAAAAAAAAATCTATTAAAACTTGTTTCTGCAGAATTTTTAGGTTTTTATTTCTGGTGGTGGCCTATACTAGCCAGGTTTTGGATATACTGGTCATCTCTCTTTAAGTAGTGATGTATTTTTTAAACATTGCTTTTATAGTCATCACTAAATTTATACCACTCCTGTGTGTTCCAAAGTATGCATTCCTGCGATTCACTGTTCTGTCCAGCTTTGTTTATGGAAATCAAAAAGCTTGGTATGAAAGTTATTGATTTAAAATCAACCCAACCAAATGACTATATTTTTAATTCACACTTCCAGTGGAAACATTATTTTTTGTAAAATTAAGTCATTGTAATTGCTTTTGGCTAGGTTTTAATCTTTATGAAATTCATTAGTGTGGTGTGCAATCTCAGCACTTCCTTCCTTAAGTTCCTTCTGATGTACTTCTTTCAGTTTTGCCTTTTTTGGCTAATTACTCTTCTGGCACAGATTTATGATGAATTCCGGGACGGCCTCTATTTTGTAGCGTTTAAGGGATTGATACACAGTCTAATTGATGTGGACTGGAAATGTGAATATAATGTTGATAAGTTCTCCCAGTTTCAATAACTTGCTTACTTTTTGAACAAAAATAGAACAAGTAGCTTCCAATAACTTGGACAAAGCAGCCAAGTGTGATCACACTCATTACAGAAGGAAAGAAGTAGAATTCACTACAACTTGTTAAAGCTAATGCCATTTGGTTGTTGGGTAGCCATAATAATTCAGTGACCTTGAAGTGCTAGATAATGGAAACTTCTCTAGGATAAAACATTACACAACCCTAATCTGTTTCGATGTTAGTAGTGACTAAAGGTGGTCTACACTTGGTACTGTGCCTGTTGGTTCAGAACCAGGGGTAGAAATTGTAGTTGCACTGAAGACCCAGCAGTTGACCTTGGCTGATAAGGATTCCTATTTAAACTGTTATCTGAGATGCAAAGAATTTGAAGAATTCTCATTTTGAAGCATTCTTCATGTAGAATACATGTTGATTCAATTCTAGTTGGTTCTGGATATTTTGGTTTATCTTTGATATTTCTCTCATCTCACCAAATAGTTGTGAAAATATCATGGTTCTCCTTTGTCCTTCTAGAGGTGTTCAAAAAGATTTGGGATATACACATAAATCTTAGGTTCCAAAGAAGTTTGAGTTCAAGTTTATTGTCATGCCACACATGCTCAGGGCTTTGAAAATTAACTTTTTGCCGCAGTACATTATAAACATGTCAAACATAAATTGACAAATCTCTTGAGAAAGTTCCTACTCGTTTACATGGATTTAGATTTAATCTTTCATGGGTGTTTCTATAATACTCTTAAATGAAAGTTCCAAAGACAGTGTGTATGTATATTTACCTTCACTCTGGCAAGCCTGACAAAACTTATCAAAGTTCAGGTGTTGCTCAAAGTTTAAATTTGATGGCTTTTTATGGGGTTTGGGGTCTGGGCGTGGTTGGCAAAGCAAGTATATATTAAACTTTCCCATTTGGTTTCTTCTTGAAAAGCAGGGTTGTGCCACTGCCTCGCACAACTGTAGTTCTTCAAGTGAAGGTACTGCCACATTGCTGTTGGGGTAAAATTTAAACCTCCTTGAATGGCTGATGGTTCAGGTTAGATTAGCTTTATTCATCACATGTACATCAAAGTGTTCATGAAATGCATCATCGAGAATGTGCTGCAAGTGCCACCATGCTTTTGGCAGTAACCTGGCATGCCGGCACTTTACTCACTCTTACGCATATGTCTTTGGAATGTGGGAGGAAACTGTAGCACCAGGAAGAAACCCACGTGGTCATGTGGAGAACGTTCAAAGTCAGACAGCTGGCAGGAATTGAAGTCAATCTTAAAACCTTTGCTGTAAAAGCAATGCACTAACCGCTACACTACCATGCCACCCTAATCAAATATTCAGTCAAATTTTTCCAATAATTTAGTGATGGCTCCAATTACTTTGGCTCAGCTTGTGGTGATCAGTTCTGTACCTGAATTAGATGGCGGAATCTCAGATTGCAGCATTTAAATGAAAGCAGTTTAGTAAGGAGACGACAAAATGGAGAGCTGCAGCAGAACAGTAGTGTGACGATTAGCGTAATGCTATTACAGCACCAGTGACCCGAGTTCAGTTCTGTCGCTGTCTGTAAGCAGATTTGTACATCCTCTCTGTGAGTGCGTGGGTTTCCTCTGGGTGCTCTGGTTTCCTCCCACATTCCAAAGACATATAGGTTAATAGGTTCATTGTCTCATGGGTACAATTGGCTGGCGCAGGCTCATGGGCTGGAGGGGTCTGTTACTGTGCTACATCTCTAAATAAAGTAAAATAAAGTAGCTCTGTAATGTAACAGTAGCACGGCTAGAATTTTAGTCAAAGTTGCACCTTTTGATTATATAGAGAACTGATCAGCTGGTTTCCTTGTTGAGGGTGTAATGTGTATTTTGTCAGTGCATTGAAATCATCTGTACCTGTTGGGGTCATGATGCATATTGTTCAGCAGCAAAGAGTGGTTTTTCATTGGATCTGCAATATTGAGTGTGCAGTAGCATTATTTTGGATTATTCTACCTATCTTGCCTTTCTCTTGTGGTTTTAGATGTAATTAGTAAACGGAGCTGAATGATGGTAACTGATAAAAGCTTGAAACTGTTGGAGGACAAGTGTCATTGAATAGCCACCGTCTTTCTGATGATTCATTTAATTTAGTTACATCTGTCTCAGGTGATCAAACTGATGTTCTTGTTTCACAAATGGATTTTTTTGTATTACTAATTTTGCAATTTCCTCTTGAAATTTCAACACGTGGAATAATAAAAAACATTAAACCAAGTTATTCATCCCATTGGGCAACCAATGGATATATTCAATCCTCCACATCATTTCAATGATTGGTTTATTTCTCCTGTTGTCATGTTTTCTATTCTGTTCAATTGTTAACACCCTGGAAGACAGTAGACATGCTCTGTTTCCTATTCATTACTCATGGCTAGGCCTACAGGGTGATTGCTTTCACCCTAAGTTAGTGGACTCTGGATATTATTGATATACAAACTCTTAAACCTCCTATTGGAAGGGGAGCAACAGTGGTTTCCTCTTCCTGCCCAGACAGTAGGCTATTGCTGAATTTGCTGGCTTGACACAGATGAGTCATTTGAATCTTTATTAAGGGAATTTGTGCTACCCACTGTCCAAACTTGTGGGGGTACCAGAAACCCACAAAAGGTTGGGTTCGAAGAACCCAAATTCTGTTTTTTTAAAATTTTCAAGTTTTGAAATATCTATGATAAAAGTTATGTAGAAGGATCTTGCATACAGAAACAAAATACATGCTTTAGATTTACTGTTGTTGGCTGGTGCTTTGGAAAATAAGAACAGTTAGTCTATTTCTATATTTAACTGTGCTGAATTTCAAGCTGTTTTTGCAGTCTGTGATATTAATATTTTAATAGCCAACAATTAACTTTGCGTGAGCTTTTATGTATGAACAGTCAACTAAATAATCCTGGAATAGGTTTCATGTGAATTAGAACAATTGATTTTTCTTGTGCATAATGGCTCTGAAAAAAAATTGATTGTACTGGAAGAATCTTTTACCATGTAAAGGTGTGTCATGTCATTTCTCTGAACTGTCCTTCAGTTTTGAAACCTGCTTAGAAACAGAAGTGGTAGTGATGTGAAACTCCATAGTATTTCATGAGTACTGCTAATTCACTTCAGTGATTTTTTTTTAATGTTTGTTGCAGGAATCTTACACCTACAAAGACCCTATCACAGAATTTGTGGAGTGCCTGTATGTGAATTTTGATTTTGATGGTGCTCAGAAAAAGCTCAGAGAGTGTGAATCGGTAAGTTTGTTTCAAATCTTGTTGTGCTATGAATTCCTGCAGTTATCCATTGCGACAAGTAATCATACTAGTTCAAAATGTTTGAAGGAATTCTATGTTTCATTTCAAATATGAAGCATGTGTTAAGCAAATGAGTGAACCTGTGGGTTTTCAAGTGCACCTTTGCGATTGCTGACATTTAGGAAAATTGTTAGCATTAAAAAGGTGTGGAAGCTTTGAAAAGGATGCAAAGGTTCAGAGATTCAAAAAACTTTATTGTCATTCTAACCGTACATCAGTTCTGCAGGGCAGAATGAGACAGCATTTCTCAGGAGCAGTGCAATCATAACAAACGCAACACTAAATAATAAACATAACAATAAATAGTAAAACACAACAGCCACATGTCAGTTAAAATCAAGTTATAAGTGTCCAGTGCAAGTTAAAAGTGTCCAAAGCAGAGTCAGGTGGAGCAGCTATTTAGCAATCTGACTGCCTCTGGGAGGAAGCTGTTTAGTAGCCTTGTGGTTTTAGTTTTGATGCTCCTGTAACGTTTGCCTGATGGCAGAAGAACAAACAGTTCATGGAGAGGGTGTGAGGGGTCTTTAATGATGTACCGTGTCTTCTGGAGGCATCGCCTCTGAAAGAGGTCTTGGACAGAAGGTAGGGAGACCCTAATAACCTTCTCTGCTCCCCTAACCACCCTCTGCAAGGCTTTTTTGTCGACAGCACTGCAGCTGGAGTACCAGGTTGCGATGCAAAAGGTCAGCACACTCTCAATCACGCCTCTGTAGAAAGTAGTTAAGATGTTAGTGGGGAGTGATGCTTGTTTAAGCTTCCTTAGAAAGTGCAATCTCTGCTGGGCTCGTTTCACAATCCCAGTGGTGTTCCTGGACCAGGTGAGATTGTCCGAGATTTGCACCCCAAGGAACTTGATGTTTTCCACTCTCTCCACTGTGGAGCCGCTGATGCTGAGGGGTGTGTGCTCAGGCTGAGAGCGTCTGAAATCGACGATCATCTCCTTGGTTTTGGTGACATTAAGCATCAAGTTGTTATCCCTGCACCAGCTCTCTAGGTGTTTGACCTCCTCCCTGTACATTGTTTCATCATTTTTGCAGAAAGGTTTTATCAGAATACTGCCTAAATTAGAGCGTATGAGCTAAAAGGAGAAGTTTCACAAACTTTGGTTGTTTTCTCTGAAGCGTCGGAGTCAAAGGGGAGATATGACAGAAATTTATTAAGTTAGTAAAGTTATAGATAGGGTGGGCAGTCAGAATCTTTTCCCCAGCAAAAATAAAGAAAGGTTGAGCACACTAGGCTAAGTTGAAGGTGGATTAAACGCGGATAAAATTATGAGAGGCATCGATAAAATGGACAGTCAGCACCTTTTTCCCAGAGTAGCAGTGGGCAGTACCAGAGGACATTTCATTTAAGGTGAGTGAAGAAAGTATAGGGGAGATGTCAGGGATGGGCATTTTACACAGAGGGTGGTAGGTGCCTGGAACACAGCATGTTAGGGACTGATACATTATGGACACTTAAGAGATTCTTCGAAAAGCACATGGATGTGAGAAAAATGGAGAGGTATGGATTATGTACAGGTTTGGTTTAATTTGGCAGTGTTTGGTGCAGGTATTATGGGCTGAAGGCCCTGTTTGATGTTCTACACCTCCAACTTCCCTTCATTGCACTGGCTGCAATTGAATGCAGAGTGTGCATTTCAACTACAACAGACAGTGTGCAATTCTTTGTTCAGAAAGCTCTTCACAGCTTCATTGCTTCATCCAAGTTTGAAGGGCTTCAAAAAATTTCCCAATGTAAATTAAAGTTCAAGTTCAAAGTAAATTTACTAACAAAGTACTTGTATGTTACCTGCAATTCCTTTTTTTGCGGGCAATCACAGTAAGTACAAGAAACACAATAGAATTAATGAAAGACCACAGCCAACAGGGCGGACGACAACCAGTATACAAAGAGAAACAACTAATAGTGGAAATACCAAAAGAAAGAGAGAAAAAAAATAAATAAGCAATACACATCGAGAACATGCATCTTTAAGGTTGCTGAGATGACTCTGCTATTTGGGTTAACGGGTATGATGAAGTTTGGTAAATGGTATATAATGTTAGATTATTATGTTTTCTTCCAGTAAAGCTACATATTGAACAGAATGTTTCTATATTTGACATGGAAGTGTTGACTAGCAAAGCGAGATTGAGTTCACACAGCTCTTGTACCATGATTTTGATAACAAGATCCTAGCATTTATCCTGCTATAGATGAAGTTAATTGTCCTGGAAATCTGAATTCTCTCTCATTCTCTCCTTAAATTGTGAGATTGTTTCTTACCTTCCATTTACAAGGAACTTACCTAAAATGTGGTATTGCACTCACTGTATCCACAATCATGGTTACTGCCTCTTTAAGATATCAGTTCAAGGTATTTCATTGATTTAAGTTTAAGTAGTTTGTTTTTCCCTAATATTTTCTTTAAGTTCCCATCTATTTTAGAAATACCTAGTCTCCATCTGTGAATGTAAATGCAAAATGAGATTATTTTTTCCATAAACAACAGGAATTCTGCAGATGCTGGAAATTCAAGCAACACACATAAAAGTTGCTGGTGAACGCAGCAGGCCAGGCAGCATCTCTAGGAAGAGGTGCAGTCGACGTTTCAGGCCGAGACCCTTCGTCATTTTTTCCATATCCTTTCTCCTCCATGATAATTTCTTCTGCATAGGCTTGTGTTTACTTTCACTGTCATCTTTTTTCCATAGACCTAGATGAGATTTTACTATCTGCTTTTTGTGTCTCTTAGATTTAGCTTCAATCAAGTTTCTTCGTATTAATCTCTGGGTCAAGACTTGGAAGAATCTAAAATCTTTCATTCTAGGCTTGTGCAGGCTTTCTGGTAGCATTATAAGACTCTTCATTTAACCTAATTTGATTAGCCACAATTGGACCATATTTTCCTTTTTTTTGGAGAATGTGTATTTATTTTGCATATTATGAATGATTTTAAATTTCTAAACTATTTTTTAAATCAATTTTGCAAACCATCTTGTTCGTCCCTTCCCTTACACCTACAAAGTTTTGTGATTTGGATTTTAAATCATAATTAAGTAGTATAATCAACTATTTACAAGAATTTTTGAATCATTTTTATTCCCCTGTCATATTGCGACTGTCTCCGTTTTGTTAAAGGTTATTTCCATTAGTGCCATGAGTTAATCTATTTTGCTTTCAATCCTTCATTCTGATGTAATCATGTTAGCTTTAACTAGTTTCTATTTTCCCCCAAGGAGACATTAGGCCCTAATGTATTCTTACCTTTGTTGGACCCTTTGCCTCTAATTATGCACTAGTACCAGTGTGTTGTACTCTGCCTTGAAAGATCATTTCATCAGTAGAGTGGGGATGAACTTTTAGGCATGCTGTTATTTCAACATGCATCCTTGATGTTCCTCTTTCTACTTTTGTATTGACCCCTGTCCAAGTTCTATTTTATCAATTTGTCCTGCTTGCTGCCCGAGTTATATGTCAGTTTACTGAAGCTCTTCTCTGCATAATAGTCGTTTTTCTCCAGATGTAGTTTCACTGGCTCATGAAGCTAAACCAGTATTTCACACACAACTCTTTTCAGCCGCACACTTAACCTTATAATACATTTGACAATTTGGCACAGTTAATCCAAAGATCAATTTCCATGAGATGCTCTATGTTAGCTTGGACCCTAGCTTTCTGGGCACTCTTGGCAGGGTCTAACTCCTGCTTTGCCTATATTGCTGATTCCAATATGCATCACAACATCTGGATTCACAATTCCTTCAATTTCTCTTCCAACTGTGTGAAATACTTGCTTCCCCAACCTCCATTCTGTTTTGATGTCAGTTCAGTCTTCCCACCTTCATGCAAACTTTACCTCATCTGTCATCCTGCTCTCTGTGCTCCCCAGTGCAATTGACTCACTTTTAGCCTCATGAAAGGCAACTAACGTGTGTAGGAATTGCTGAACTTTGGAATATCATGGATTCTGAGGAAGTTCATCAAAGTTTTATGATATAAAGATATCTTGATATAAACAAACTGGCAAAAGTTAATTGCATTGCTTCTGAGTTTTTTGAAGGGAAAATATAAATGACGTTTGCAATGTGCCATGACCTCAAGTAATAGTTCTTTGAAAAATCATTAATATTTCTGGAGTTGTTCTTTGTGTTTTTTGGGTTATGGTTAGTATGACATTAAACTTGAAAGAATTAGTCTTGTTGACAGAATCATGTTAATCAAGACATTCTGGATTAATTTTCAGATTGATACCTCGTGGATAAAATCGGGTCAAGGGGGAGAAAGTGCAAAGACTGTTTAAAAAAGTAGTAAGGGATCCTCAATGTGAATGTTTTCTTGTACACAATTATGAGACCAGAGGACAACCTCAGCAGTGATTTAGTAGAAAGGAGTTTTAAGTCAAGCCATAGAGCTATACCACATGAAACAGGCTCAGGTTGTCCATGCTGACCAATACCTATCTAAACTATGCAAGGCTTATTGAGAAAGCAAAGGGGCATGGGATCCATGGGGACATTGCTTTGTGGATCCAGAATTGGCTTGCCCACAGAAGGCAAAGAGTGATTGTAGACAGGTCATATTCTGCATGGAGATCGGTGATCAGTGGTATGCCTCAGGGATCTGTTCTGGGACCCCTTCTCTTCGTGATTTTTATAAATGACCTGGATGGGGAAGTGAAGGGATGGATTAGTAAATTTGCTGATGACACAAAGGTTGGAGGTGTTGTAGATAATGTGGAGGATTGTCAGAGGTTACAGCGGGACATTGATAGGATACAAAACTGGGCTGAGAAGTGGCAGATGGAGTTCAACCCAGATAAGTGTGAGGTGGTTCATTTTGGTAGGTCAAATATGATGGCAGAATATAGTATTAATGGTAAGACTCTTGGCAGTGTGGAGGATTGGAGGGATCTTGTGGTCCGAGTCCATAGGACACTCAAAGCTGCTGTACAGGTTGACTCTGTGGTTAAGAAGGCATACAGTGCATTGGCCTTCTTCAACCATGGGATTGAGTTCAAGAGCCAAGAGGTAACGTTACAGGTATATAGGAACCTCGTCAGACTCACTTGGAGTACTGTGCTCAGTTCTGGTCGCCTCACTGCAGGAAGGATGTGGAAACCATAGAAAGGGTGCAGAGGAGATTTACAAGGATGTTGCCTGGATTGGGGAGCATGCCTTATGAGAATAGGTTGAGTGAACTTTGCCTTTTCTCCTTGGAATGGTGGAGGATGAGAGGTGACCTGATAGAGGTGTATAAGATGATGAGAGGTATTGATCATGGGGATAGTCACAGGCTTTTTCCCAGGGCTGAAATGGCTAACACGAGAGGACACAGTTTTAAGGTGCTTGGAAGTAGGTACAGAGGAGATGTCAGGGGTGAGTATGTTTATGCAGAGAGTGGTGAGTGCATGGAATGGGCTGCAGGTGACGGTGGTAGAGAAGGATACAAAGATTATTAGAGTAATAATCTTTCAAAAATTATTATACTCTGGTATGGTGCCATTGGTCTGGAAAATTTCAAATGTCACTTCACTGTTTAAGAAAGGAGGAAGACGGCAGAAAGGAAATTATAGACCAGTTAGCCTGACCTCAGTGGTTGGGTATATGTTGCAGTCAATTCTTAAGGATGAGATTATGGAGTAGTTGGTGATACAGGACGTTAGGACAAAGACAGCATGGTTTACTTTAGGGAAAATCTTGCCTGAAAAACCTGTTGGAATTATTTGAGGAGATTAAAAATAGGATAGATAAAGGAGATGCGGTGGATGTTGTGAATTTGGACTTACAGAAGGCCTTTGACAAGCTGCTACACATGAGGCTGCTTACCAAGTTAGGAGCCTATGGTATCACAGGAAAGTTAATGGCATGGTTAAGCATTGGCTGATTGGTAGGAGGCAGCGAGTGGGAATAAAAGGATCCTTTTCTGGTTGGCTGCCAGTGACTACTGGTGTTCTGCAGGGGTTGGTGTTGGGACTACTTCTTTTGATGCTGTTTATCAGTGATTTAGATCAGTGGTCCCCAACCTCCGGGCCGCAAAGCATGCAGGGGTGCAGCAGTAGCTGGAGCGCACCCAGCACATCTTGAAGAAAAAAGCTGAAATAAACAAGCTAATTAATTAGGTGCCGCCTGGCACGTAAATGTTGGCCCAGATCAGAGGCAATTGCCGATTTCACTAGCTCTACGCGATATTCACTCCTCTTTCCAGGGCGCTGGAACCTTTAGCTGTTCCATTGTTTGGTCAATTTAACCGCCAGCTCAATCAGGCTGAAAAGACAGGGCTGTCAGGATCGAGGTGACATGTTGAACCTACACAAACTTCTAAAAACGTATAGGCGCTGCCGTGCTTTCTTTGTAATGACAGTTACATGCTGGTCCCAGGACAGATCCTCTGACACTTTTCAGAGAGAGAAACGTCAATCCTTAATGCCGAAGAATTTAAAGTTATTGATCCTCTCCACCTCAGTTCCTCTAATGAAGACTGGCTTCTGGGCGGCACCTAATTAATTAGCTTGTTTATTTCGGCTTTTTTCTTAAAGGTGTGCAGGTTGTGCTCCAGCTACCGCTGCACCTTTACATGCTTCACAGCCCGGAGGTTGAGAACCACTGATTTAGATGATGGAACATATGGCTTTGTTGCCAAGTTTGCAGATGATATGAAGATTGGTAGAGGGGCAGATAGTGTTGAGGAAACAGGTAGGCTGCAGAAGGACTTAGACAGATTAGGAGAATGGGCAAGAGAGTGGCAAATGAAATACAATGTTGGAAAATGCATGGTCTTGCACTTTAGTAGTAGAAATAAATGCACAGACTTTTTTTTTAAAGGGGAGAAAATCCAGAAATCTGAGATACAAAGTGACTTGGTGTTGTTGTGCAGAGCACACGAAAGGTTAACTTGCAGGTAGAATCAATGGTGAGGAAAGCAAATGCAATGTTAGCACTCATTTCAAGAAGTCTAGAATACAAGAGCCGGGATGTGATGCTGAGGCTTTATAAGTCAATGGTGAGGCCTCACCTTGAGTACTGTGAATAGTTTTGGGCTCCTCATCTAAGAAAAGATGTGCTGGCATTGGAGAGGCTACAGAGGAGGTTCACAAGGATGATTCCAGGAATGAAAGGGTTATCATTCACGAACGTTTGATAGCTCTGGGCCTGTACTTGCTGGAATTTAGAAGGATGGGGGTGGTGGTGGACCTCATTGAAACCTTTTGAATGTCGAAATGTGGGAAGGATGTTTCCCCATAGTGGGGAGTCCAGGACAAGAGGGCACAGCCTCAAGATAGAGGGGCGTGCATTTAAAACAGAGATGCAGAGAAATTTCTTTAGCCGGGGGGTGGTGAATTTGTGGAATTTATTGCCACAGGCAGCTGTGGAGGCCAGTTCATTGAGTGTTTTAAGGCAGAGCTTATTAGGTTCTGGATAGGATATGGTATCAAAGGTTGCAGAGAGTTCGCCGGTGTGTTGGGCTGAGGAGGGGCAGAAAGGATCAGCCATGATTGAATGGCGGAACTGACTCGATTGGACAAATGGTCTAATTCTACTCCAATGTCTTATGGTCTAATGGAGTCATCTTGGAGTTTTACTGGCAGCTTTGGACAGACATGGCCTGCGATACCAAACTGATTGTTATTTGTTATAGGTTGCCACTCTGACCATAAGTATGACTAAAATAGACATGAGAATGATGGACTGCGAGTAGTGGTTTATGAGTAGACACCAGATTTATTGTGGGCCTCATGAAAAGTAAGCTTTAACTTAAAAATACTGCCTGGCAGAGTTTTATCCAAGTGGAAAACGTGTTTTGTTTCCAAAGCTGACAGTCTTCCTTGACCCAGTATAATACTCAGCAATAAATCTGAGGCTGGGTGAGCAGATGAATGGAAATATGGCATTCGACACTGCTGTATTGTGATGCCTCCATTTATAAATTCAGCAGGAGGTGGTATGGATCCAGCTGGAATTGTGGTGAGCTGGATACTCTATTCAGGGCCAAGAACTGCCCTCTAGCAGAAATCTGTCAGGTCCTTGGCAAAACCCAATGAACATATGGAATACAGACTAGGATATTTCACTTCTTTGGAGTTGTTCTAAGTGCGAAGAGAGTTTGTTGCTTGATTTCTTTTGCGTGGTATTTTGAGGTACATTCCTGAACAAAGGCTCAGAAGGAAGCACTGTCCTAGCCATTGAATAGGGAACAAATCGGATTAAATTAATTGGGACTTGTTTAGCATGAAGTACTAAAACTTTAAATGCCCTTGTTACCTAATGGACCGATACTGTTTTATTAGCTTAATAATTTGATGCATTTCTAAATCGTTGTCCTGCATTAATCCTGGTATATAATGGCACAGCAGTGTGTTTACTCTTTTTATGGGTGGTTAACAGAATTGCAATGTGCAAGCTGAGATACTACAATGATTATCTCAAAATTAGTTGCATGTAGTTCCATCTATTGAAACTCGTGGTCAAATTTATTGCTGGAATGTCACCCATGAATCCTGAAACATGTGGTAGTATCACATTTAAAGTAAAGAGTGTTTCTGGTATGGGGGGATTGGGGGTCTCCTCCAACGCCATCTTTTGTAACCCATCCTACATTGGCATTGAAAAGTGGATGGCAGTGATGTGTAATGTGAAGATGGTATATAAACAGCTACAGTCCATGTGGTGAAGCTATTCTAAATGGTCTGTCAAGTCCATGAATTTCTCTATTTATGATTGTATGAGACATTACAATGAAATTGCTTCTAAATCTGTAACATCATTTAATAATAATTTAAATAAATATATCCATTGCAGAAACTTAAATAAACCTGTAAAATATATAATGTGTTTTATCAACCCTGACTGTTGAAGGCATAAAAAATGCAATTTTTTTTGTAATTGTAATCACTAACCTAGACTTGTAAATTGGACTTTGAATGGCATATCGAAGAAATAATAACCAAAAGTCAATATGATTAAAATTTAAGATGCTTAGAAATCTTAGGAGACTTTCAATGGCAATGCCAATCAGGGTACTGTGCTGATATTTTGTTTATACAATAAATAAATACGTAATCCATCGTGTAACTGAAATAATGGCTTCCTCATAAAATTGTTCAATCATGTCTTTGTGGAGTTTTCTTGGGGCAGTCATTGCCTTCTTTTGGTGTCAGGGACATTGGGACATTTTTTTAAAGTTTTTTTTCTGAGTACAGTTACTTTTAACTGCTATATAAGAAAGGTTCATTTACAGTCACAGATAACTTCAGCATTGCTCTGTCTAGTTGATGATTTTGATGTATTATACATCTGAAACAGCAAGCTACAAGCATAAGGATAATTTTGCAGTAGTTTTTATTTTATTTTAGACATCTAACCAGTAATGCCGTTCATTCCCCCAAATTATTATGTCACATTCATTCCTCTTCGAACATTTTTAAACCTCCTTTGGTTTTCGGAGGCTGTCCTTAAGTTGGATTTTCTATGTGGCTAACTTATGTGTCCAGGATGTTTATGTAAATATGTTGCAGCTTTCGAAGAGGCTGTATTAGAACATTGAACAGTGCGGTAAAGGTCAGGTTACTCTAAGATCAATATAATCCTTCCCTCCTACATAGCCCTCCATTTTTCTATCATTCATGTGGCTTTCTAAGAGTTTCTTAGATAGCTGCTGCCTGGCCTGCTGAGTTTCTCCAGCATTTTGTGTGCTGAACTGGATTTCTAGCATTTGAAGAATATCTTTGTGTTTAAGAGTTTTAAATACCTCTAATATAGAAGATACAGTAGGTAAATTCCAGAGAATATTCCTGAGTATTATGGATAGAACTTTGAATTGAGACCTTCTTCAGATTCATAGGCCTCATAGTCCTATTTACATATTTATTTACCATGTAATATAGGAGTGGAGCAGCAAAATGTTTGCAGAAAAAGTTAAAAATTTAAAACTCTGTGGCCAAGTGGTGATCACGACAGCAATTATGAGTTCAGTTGAGTCGCTTTTGAAGTGGTATTGTGGCAATGAGGTGCGATGCATGAATAAGTTTCAATTGCCATGTCGCCAGAAGGATTCTTTATTCTTCCTCTTGTGTACCTGGTTAATCATCTTTCTCAAAAGAAGGTGTCCTTTTGCATTTGATCCATCTGGGCAACTGATAAACCATAATAAATGTTTTGAATTGGTTGGTAAACCTATAGAAATCAGTTCTCCATCAGGAGTTCAATAAAAGCATATATGTTAATATCTTGGAAGCATTCTAATTGACCACATTTTCTGTTTTGATTTTTAATTTCTTTGGGCTTCTGGCATTGTTAATCAATTTTTCAGATTTACTTACTAACTCTGAAGTCAGTGTAGATTTCACCAGATTTTGACTATAAGGAAAAGCATATTTACTAAAAGCTTGGGAATTGAAAAAGTAAGCAAAGATATTGCCTCACAGTACCTTGAGTAAATACCAAGTGAAAGGAGCTGAGCGTTATTTTAGGAGCTTTAGCAGTGTCTGAAATTCCACTACTCCCAAATGCCAGCAAGGTTGGTTTATATGGTAACCTGAGCTTTTTATCCCAATAACCTCAGAGATAAAAAATGCTATATTGTAAACATAAAACATAGATAATCTGCCTGTTAGCTGGCCTTCAAAGAGAGAAAAGTAGCTGACATTTCACGTGTGTGCCCCTTCATTTAGCCCACTCTTTATTTCTCGTCCTGCCAGAAAATGCTTTTTCAGATTCTCGCCAAACAGGACTTATCAGCAATTGGTATTAATTGCAAGTTACCTGTAGATGAAGGCTGTGGATATAATTTAGAATCCCCTGCTTTTATCTTCTAATAAATAAAATAGTGGATTGGCATTGGGGTGGGGGGAAGAAACAGTGATCTCTCTGGAGAAATTTTAGGAGTGTATTAGGTGTCTTGCATTGTCATGGCCAAATAGCTATTACCCATTTTAACCAAAAGCTGCCTTCTCAGTACATCTGTAATTGTCTTGCTGAATTTACTGATTTCATCATATTCAGAAGCTGACCAGAATCAAGGTGCCTCATTGCAGTATCTAAACATTCCAGGAATTTCCTGCTATTGTCCACACATCTCATTCTGAACAGAAATCCAATTTTGCAGGGACGGGGGGCCATGCCTATGGGAGAAGGGGGTCTTTTCTAAATGGTTTAACAATTGGACATTTTTTGTTTAGGCAGAAGTCAATCTGTTCAAGATTAATTGTCTTTTAATCAATCCTTAAATGGAGATAACTTTAACGTGCAGTACTAAATGGATGGGAAGTTGGCCTTCCTCTTGCATTTTGTATACGCCAAGATAGTGAATGTTGCTGACATCCAACAAGAATATAAGAACTAGGAGCAGAGGTTGAATGTAGGTTCCTGCCAGTCTGTTCCATGAAGTTCATGGTTTATCCAGTAATGAATTTAATTTTCCTGTCTGTTGGTCCACAGCCTGTAACTCCTCTTTAGTTCCCAATCGTTTCTATCAGCCTTGAATGTGTTCCACAGCTCCCTGGGGTAGAGATTCTGAACATTCATAACTCTGAGTGACAACATTAATCTCAGTTTTGGAGTTAACCTTATTCTGAAAATGTGTTCCCTTATTCTATTTCCTCTCTTGAGGGTGGGGTGGAGTAGCTTGTCAGCTTTTACGTGCCTTTTGGAATCCTTGTTTCAATTACTTCTCATTTTACTGAATTCTAAAGAATATCAACCCAATCTGCTCAACTGTTCCTCATAAAGCAAGCATTCCCCAAGAATCAATTTAAAGAGTCTTTTCTAAACAATTGGACTGTAAATTGCAGTAAGGAAGCCAAACTAGTGCAGGTGTGGTCTCACAATTGCTTTGTGCAGATGCAGCAAGGTGTTTGTACTTTCATACTCCCTTCTCTCTGTAATGTTCTGGCAAGATGGCGCTGGTGATCAATGGGGAGTCATCCTGCAAACAGCTCTCGACACTACTGAATACTCTTCTTCTTTTAAATATACTTCTCTTGAGCTGTGATTGATTGCAACCTTTAAATTCCATTTTAATGTATTTTTGAACCAACTAAATGATCTGACACTTCTGCAATCACTTGGGGGCTTTGGGAAGGTTGAGAATGGAGTGTGCAGTGTGGCCATCCATCCCTAATGGCGCAGTACGAACCCGTAGTCGGCTCCATTACTCTGCACCGATTAAACTGTCGGGTGAGATTAAAATTAATGAGGTCAAGAGTGGAAAACGAATGAGTGTTCAGCAGCATCTACCTACATTCAAGTTGTCTCCCTCTCGGTGTAGCTAGTGGAAGGTGCAGGGGTCTAGGGTCCCATATTGCAAGGTACAATCGCCTAGGTGGCTTATGGCTGTGGATTTGCTTTTGGGGACTCAAGTGCCATGTATTCTCATTTACTCTTTTTTTTTACTACTTGTGTGATCTGATTGAGGCGCCTTAGTGCGGAACTGGCTTTGCGCGCTTTGGCCTGCTGCCATCGACAGAGTGCTGAGCTGACTAGATCATCAGCTCCTGGACCATTTTAGGATCTCTGCGGTTTTATGTTTACTGTTCTCTGTGTTATATGCTTACTTTTTGCTGTTTGTGTTTATTTTCTCTCATGCATTGGGTCTTTAATGGTCTTAATGTATGATTTTTCTCTGAAATGGTTCTATGGTGTTTTTTGTTTCACAGCTATCTGTGGAAAGACAAATCTCAGGGTTGTATACTGTACTTTGAAACTTTAATAAAGCCAATCTTCCTTGTGCTTTCCTAATTATTACTGTAGCCTTATACCGAATTTGTATTTCTTCTATGATCTCAGGTGGATTCCTCTGAGCAGGAGTATTCTGTAGTCTCTCTTCAACAAGCAATATCCTGTTGTTTTAGAGGCCAACCTTTCTTTTTCTTTTTTATATTCCATTTTTGCTTGCCTATCTGAACATATCTATCTATGGTTCCGTTCTTGTTGTTGTCCTCAGCTGACTCAGGTAGATTTACATTACCACCATCCTGAAGCGGGAAGTAGTTGCTGCTTAATATGTGTACTGGGAATCCACCCCATTAAGGAACTGCCATCAAATCCAGTGAACTCTCCCAGTTTGAATGCTCAGAGTATTGGATCAACATTCTGGAAAGTGACTTCTGCTGCTTCATTACCAAGGCCTGATCATTCTTGCCACTCAAATATTGATGTCCAACCTGGCAGGTGCATGCTTATTCCCCACTGAGTCTAATGTGGAATGCGAAAGAAACATTTGAAATGTAGTTTGAAAAATAGCAATGGAATTACCCCAGTGTTTCAGAACTGGGAAGAGATGTAGCACTTGATGATGAAACAGGGTGATTTTTGTATTGATGATGAGAATGTGATGGGGGGATGAAAATTAAGTGAAGATCAATCCATAATCTCTCCCCATGCCTATATTACTTACAAAAGGTGATATTTTGAAAGCTATTACTCTCTTCTAGCCCTTAGAACACCAAGGTCTTGAATATCCAGCAGTAAATTCAAGGGAACATCAATTTATAGAAGGTGCAGGTTGAATTATTAAAGTGCTGCAGTGGTAATTGAGATAACTCAAATTGGTTTGGTATTCAAAAGCAGTGGAATAGTTCTAATAAATGTAAAGGTTGAGCATTTTATGCCATGATTAAGTCAAGTTAAATTATATTACTTTATATTAGTGCCTTCTAAAATGTACCCAGCCAAATATTTTCTCAATTTAATGTATACAGGCTGCCCTCTTGGCATGCTGTAGTATCATCTGCTGAAAATATGAATATAATAGTTCACTTCTTTTACTCCATGAATAACATTTTGGAATCTCAGGTACATGGACAATGACGAACAGCTGTGAGACAGCCATAATTGAATATGATAATTTGGTAGATAATGGGCTTGGAAATGAACAGAAATGATTTAAGTCTTAAAATTAGCACTATGCATTTATTTTATGCATTTTATTTTATTTGAGAACTGCGTTGAGTTTTCAGTTAAATTATTATTATTGTACTGCAGTGGTCTGGAATGTCATCCTAGAGATGTGTATGCCCTTTAGTTTGGGAATTGGTCTATTACCATCTGCTGAGAGCATTCTTCGTATGCCTAATTTGATATCGGTCTTTTATGTTGTGATTAGCAACCAGCTAATGGCCTAGTTTTCTGTATTTCTGAAATTCTCAAACTGTTTGTTGGAGTTTTGCAACAGAATATGACTGAATGTAACCTATATCATTGCTCTTCTCAAGGTAGTATAGAGGGAGTTTGGTCTGAGAATTTATTGTATTTACATATGGTTAGCTTCAATAATTACAAATGCTCTAGTGACTCAAGTAGTTCATGAATAGAGTTTGCAGAAAATGATTTTTTTTAAAAGCTTGCCAACATTTGCAATACTTTGATATTGTTTTATGGTTGAAATGCTTTCCAGTGCTTTTTCCACGTAGCCACCTTCATGAATTGGTGTCCCAGATTTTTTAATTCAAATACGGCATCAGTCTAGATGCACTCTTGGATGAGATATAAGCCAAGACCACTCTTCCCTTTTGGATGAATATTATAATATCCATGACACCATATCAAAGAAGGACAGAGGAATTATTTATAATAGCTTGTTGATTGATGGATGAATGTTTATCAATCAGTATAGCATATTATTTCATCATCAGCAAATTAGTTTTTGTAAAAACTTATACATTAACGGCTGCTGTAGATCCTGTGTTTGAAATTAAATGTAAATGCTCGTTGTTTCTGGATGTTGAAAACTGAGCAAGCTTACTTGAGTGCTGCAGATTTTTAATTTAAGAATGCTACTATAAAGGTAATCTTGAATATAAATCAGTCTTTTGTAGCTGTTATCTGAGTGGAATCAAGATCACCTACAATAACTTAGCTAATAAAGCTTAATTTGTGAAACCTTAATTCCTATTGGATACCACTCAGTTGTCTATAATGAGTTCCTGAACCTGGTGGTGTGGACCACAGGCTCCTGAACAATCTCCGCGCAGCAGTGGGAAGAGAGCATGGCCTTGGATGGTGGGGTCTTTGATGATGGATGCTGATTTCTTGTGGTAGTGCTCCTTGTAAATGTGCTCAATGGTGGAAAGGGCTTTACCTGTGATATATTGAGTTGTTTCCACCATTTTTTGTTGATTTTTCCATTCAAGGGAAGTGATGTTCCATACCAGGCCGCAATGCAACCAATCTGTCAGTTCTTCACTGTGTATCTAGAACTTTGTCAGAGTTTTAGATGACGAACCAAATCTATGCAAACTTCTTTTTTCTTTTTCAATATTTTTATTGACTTCTTACATAAAAGAATAGAGTACAGTAGGATATATAATACATATCGATTACAATATATTGGAATCACAAATATAGTCTCATTACCCCATATCTGTATACATTAAATTTAAATATAATATTGAAAAGAGGTAATTTTGTTATACAAAAAAGATCTAAACCCACTACCAGAAAAAAAACAGCTGTTTGGTTAAAAAAAAGAAAAAGAAAAAATCCATATCATATAATAAAACATATTGTTAGCCAACATCTGTGCTTAATAGCATATCAAAGATTTTGAAAATAATTCAGAAAAGGTCCCCACAATGTTAAAAAATCATATCTAGGTTCAGAAATTGAACAACGAACCTTCTCTAAATTTAAGCATGACATAACATCGTGTAACCAATGAGTATGAGTAGGCGGAGTGGCATCCTTCCACTTAAGCAACAATGCCCTCCTGACTATGAGAGAAATAAAGGCCAAAATATGCAAACCATGTGACTCCAAATAATATAATTTCCTCCAACAATACCAAATAAGGCAGTCAAAGGATTAGGTTTAAAATTTACTTTAAAAAGCACTGAAAAAGTTTGGAATACTTACTTCCAATATTTTTCAAGACTCAGACAAGTCCAAAACATACGAATTAGTGAAGCTTCTCCATTGTTACATCTATCACAATAAGGAGATATATCCGAATAAAAATGAGACAGCTTATCTTTAGTCATGTGGGCCCTTTGAACCACTTTAAATTGAAGAAGGGAATGACAGGCACATAACGATGAGGTAATAACCAATTTTAAAAATTCATTCCAAGGATCCTCAGAAATTGGAATCTGCAAATCTTGTTCCCAGAGATTTTTAATTTTGTCGAAAGGAATATTTCTCATTCCCAAAAACATAACATAAATATTAGATATAGATCCATGATGGAAGGGTTTCAAATTAAAAATTGTATCAAGTAAATTCTTATCTGGACTTATAGGAAATGTATGTACTTGAGAACACAAAAAGTCTCTTAATTTGTAAAGATTGAAAAAAGTGGGTTTTGGGTAAGCTATACTACCCAAAACCCACTTTTTTCAATCTTTACAGTTGTTCAAATGAAGAGAGACTATCTCCAACAAGCAAATCCTGGAAACATTTAATACCCAATCTATTCCACTCTTTAAAAACTACATCAGTCATAGAAGGTTTAAGAAAATAGTTAGAAAAAATGAGACTTGAAAGTGAAAAACTCAATAAACCAAAATATTTTCTAAATTGTACCCAAATCCTCAAGGTGTGTTTAACTACAAAATTATCAGTTAAATTACTTCAAGATAAAGGAATTGAGGATCCGAGAAGAGAAATGATAGAAAATTTATTAACAGAATTAGCTTCTAAAGAAACCCAAACGGAACAGTCCTCTTGATTAATATAATATAACCAAAACGTAAGATTCCGTATATTGACTGTGCAGTAATAAAACCTAAAATTGGGTAAGGCTAAACCTCCACTCTTTTTAGCTTTTTGAAGATGAACTTTATTTAATTGAGAAATTTTATTTTTCCATATATAAGAAGATATAATAGAATCCAGAGAATCAAAAAAGGATTTAGGAATAAAAACAGGTACGGCCTGAAATAAATATAAAAATTTAGGTAAAATATTCATTTTTCTAGAATTAATCTGGCCAATCAACGATGCAAACTTCCAAGAAAGTAGGGGCACGGTCATGCCGCTTTTGTGTGGCACTTATGTGCCGGTCCCCGGTCCCAGGATGAATCCTCTGATCTCCCTCCTATATGTAATTCGTTACCACCTTTGATTTGGCCAACGACCATGCTGTCATCAACAAACTTAAATATGGCATTGGAGTTGCACTTAGCCACATAGTCATAAGTATAAAGTGAGTAGAGCAGGAATCTAAACATACATCTTCATTATGCACTTGTGCTGTGATGGTTGTGGAGGAGATGTTGGGAGGTTTTGATTTTTCCAGAATGAGACAAGTATTTTGAATGCAAAGCAGCCACTTAGACTCAAATTTAAAATGTTCTCATTTAATCCATATTTAAGTATATGGAGATGTATCTTCATTTACTTAGTATGTTTTAAAATACTATGACATACAATATCCTTTGGGCAAGGATGAAAGCACCGAAGTTTTGTCTTCAAAATTATATATTGGATCCTGATTTTGTGATTGTTCATAAATTACTCTGCCTTTCTTTCTGATGTAAACTTCTTTTGCCATTCCCAGAATTTAGAACAGTGAAGTTATATTCACAGTCCAATTGACCTTAAAAGAAAGTATGCCACTTTGTTATTTTACAATATCTTGTCTAATTCTCGGCGTTAAGGTGTTTTGTTGGTTGTCCCCAGTGAAGGATCTTGATTATTTCTCAGTTTAAGATTTCTTTACAGAACAATTTGAGGAGAGGTCTCGGGAAGAGTAGACATTGGGTAATTTGAGGTTTATAAAATAATGACTGATGAATGAATAATGGGTCACATCCATCATGATTGACAAATTAATTTTTGATGGAAGGTGCTCTTGCAGATTGCTTGGGGAATGGAAATTATAGCACTAGAGAAGAGTGATAGCTCTTCAGAAATGAGGAACAAATTTGTGTAGGCTCAAGAACAGGGCGAAAACTAGATCTGGATAGGTACTCGAAGAGGGAAATAAGATGCAAGGCTGTGGGGTGGAGTGAAGGGAGGAGTTGATATACTGAATGATCTGTTTTGTATTCTTTCTGTGATTTTGTGAAACACCAGCCAGTCTTCTGTCAAATCCTGTAGGATTGTTTTTTAGAAGAGGTAGTTTGACAAGATGTCAACATATCTATGTAGTTCTCTCAAACTTCAGAATGCAATAAAAAACAAAATTGCACTGAAATATGTAATTATGCATTTAGTTGAGTTTAGGCATATCAGTGAAATATTAGGCATATCAAGTGATTCAGTTTGTAATCTCCCTAAAAATAAATCTGATTTAACTTTCCACAGCATCTTTCTGAACATTAAAACTTCTAAATTGCTTCATGGTTATTGAAGTAATGTTGAAATATGGCCCCTTCTCACTTTTCAGCTCCAATTATGCTGGTGTTTCTGGTCTTCGTGTGACAAATGTATAAAGGTTGCATTAACATATCAAGAGGAAGTAGAGCCCTGGCTTGGTATAGGAACGTGTGGAAAGAACATTTGCTGCTTTTAAATGTTGTTTTCTTGTGAAAGGAATCTGTAGTGCTTTTTTAATGCATATTTTGCACAGTGTTAGCTTGAATGTTCAGACTGACCATGTCTTTACCTTACAATTAAGAAAAGCGGATGTTTTAAGAGTCAAACCAGCTTTGATGGTGAACGTTCAAATTTTAGCTTTAGACCTGGTTTCACTTTTCTGAGATCCTGCTCAATCATTAATGATTTTGATCAAAGTTCGAAGTACATTTATTATCAAAATACGTATACTCTATACAAATTTGACTCGTCTCCTTACAGTCAGCCACAAAACAAAGAAACCCAATAAAACCCATTAATAAAAGAAGCCCGTCAAACACCCAGTGTGCAGGAAAAAATAAAAACAATAAAAGTAAGCAAATAACATTCAGAACTAAAATTCGCAAAAGTAGGTCCCTAACAATGAAGCCAGTCATCACTACAGCTGATCCAGGAACCCATTAGTTAGAGGCTACAGCCTCAGTTAGACCATAAGACATAAGATCAGACTTAGGCCATTTGGCCCATCATGTCTGCTCTGCTATTCAATCATGGCTGATCATTTTCTCCTCTCCCCGTAACCCTTGATGCCATGTCCAATCAAGAACCAATTAAAACTCTGCCTCAAATACGCCCAATGACCTCCCCTCATTGGGAAAGAGGACCGGGTCGAGACAACAGAGACTTATGGAGAAGAGGAGTTTGGTGGGTAATAAAATGGACGAGTTCACGGCACTAGCCAGGCGTCAGAGAACATTTCGGGAGTGCAGTGTTATGTGTTTCACTGGAACGGGGCTGCACGAGGACATACCCAGTCAAAATTTCTCCATGGACGGCTTCCAGACCGTTCCGGCTGACCGGAAGTGCACTGAGAGCGGTAAGCATAAAGGAGTTGGGTCCTTACTATTCTGGTTAACAACAGGTGGTGCAATCCGGGTCATATTACGATCGAGGAACGTGTTTGTAGACCGGATATTGAACTTTTTACTGTTGGACTTCGGTCACATTCCACCGAGATTCAACACTGGGCGGCGCGAGAGGTCGTTCCTGCCTGTGGCCATCGAACTTGCTGCTCCTCCCGTGGAGGGTCAGACACCCTGAGCCAGTAGACTGGTCCTGGACTTTTTTCCATCTGGCATAGTTTGCATTTTGTTGTTTAATTGTTTGTGGTTTTTGTATTGCTATATTTATGCTCTATTCTTGGTTGGTGCGGCTGTAACGAAATCCAATTTCCCTCGGGATCAATAAAGTATATCTATCTATCCACAGCTGCCTGTGGTAATAAGTTCCACAAATTCACCACCCTCTGACTAAAGAAATTTCTCCACATCTCTGTTTTAAATGGGCGCCCCTCTATCCTGAGGCTGTGCCCTCTTGTCCTGGACTCCCCCCAATATGGGAAACATCCTTTTCACATCTATTCTGTCTAGACCTTTCAACATGCAAAAGGTTTCAATGAGATTCCCCCCATCCTTCTAAATTCCAGCGAGTACAGACCAAGAGCTATCAAACGTTCTCATATGATAACAGTGTCATTCCTAGAATCATCCTTGTGAACCTCTTCTGTACCCTCTCCAATGCCAGCACATCTTTTCTTAGATGAGGAGCCCAAAATTGTTCACAATACTCAAGGTGAGGCCTCACCAGTGCCTTATAAAGCCTCAGTATCACATCTCTGCTCGTCTTCCAGACTTCTTGAAATGAATTGAAAGGAAATGAATTGCTTTTGTCTTCCCCACCACCAACTCGACCTGCAAATTATTCTGCACAACGAAGCCAAGTCCCTTTGCATCTCAAATTTTTGAATTTTTAAAAAGTGGCCTGCATTTATTTCTACTACCGAAGTACATGACCATGTGCATTTTCCAACATTGTATTTCATTTGCCACTCTTTTGCCCATTCTCCTAATCTGTCTTAGTCCTTCTGCAGCCTACCTGTTTCCTCAACACTCTGCCTCTCCACCAATCTTCATATCAACTCCAAACTTGGCAAGAAAGCCATGTATCCCTTCCTGTAAATCACTGATATGCAGCATCAAAAGAAGCAGTCCCAACACCAACCCCTGCAGAATACCACTAGTCACTGGCAGCCAACCAGAAAAGGATCCTTTTGTCCCCACTCGCTGCCTCCTGCCAATCAGCCAATGCTCTAACCATGCCAATAACTTTCCTGTGATACCATGGGTTCTTAACTTGGTAAACAGCCTCATGTGTAGCAGCTTGTCAAAGGCCTTCTGAAAGTCCAAATTCGCAACATCCACTGCATCTCCTTTATCTATGTTATTTTTAATCTCCTCAAAGAATTCCAACAGGTTCGTCAGGCAAGATTTTCCCTTAAGTAAACCATGCTGTCTTTGTCCTAACTTGTCCTATGTCACCAAGTACTCCATAACCTCATCCTTAACATATACTGCAACATATACCCAACCGCTGAGGTCAGGCTAACTTGTCTATAATTTCCTTTCTTCCGCCTTCCTCCTTTCTTAAAGAGTGGAGTGACATTTGAATTTTCCAATCCTCTGGCACCATGCCAGAGTACAATGGATTTTGAAAGATTATTACTAATGCCTCCACAGTATCTGCCGCTACCTTTCTCAGAACCCTAGTCTGCAGTTCATGTGGTCCAGGTAACTTGTGCACCCTTAGTTCTTTCAGCTTTTTAAGCACCTTCTCCCTTGTAATAGTAACTGCACTAACTTCTCACCCCTCACACCCTTCAACGTCTGGCACACTGGTAGTGTCTTCCACAATGAAGACTGATGCAAAGTACTCATTTAGTTCATCTCCTTGGCCCCTGTTATTAATTCTCTGGACTCATTTTCTAGAGGTCCTATATCCACTCTCATCTCTCTTTTATGTTTTACGTTCTTGAAAACGCTTTTACAATTTTTGGTATTGTTTGCTAGCTTGCTTTCATATTTCATGTTTTCCCTCCTAATTCTTTTAGTTGCTGTCTGTAGGATTTTAAAAGCTTTCCAATCCTCTGTCTTCCCATTAATGTTTGCTTTGTTGTATGTCCTCTCCTTTGTGTTTACATTGGCTTTGACTTCCCTTATCAGCTACGGTTGTACACTTTAACCATTAGAGTACTTCTTTCTTTTTGGAATGCACTTAGCCTACACCTTACTCATTTTACCCAGAAACTTGACAGCATTGCTGCTCTGCCAGCGTTTCCTTCCAATTTATTTTGGACAACTCCTCTCTCATACCACTGTACTTTACTCCACTAAAATACCGCTACATCAGACTTTACTTTCTCCCTATCAAATTTCAAGTTGAACTCAATCATATTGTGATCATTGCCTCCTGAAGGTTCTTTTTCCTTAAACTCCATGAATCACCTCCGGTTCATTACATGACACCTAATCCAGTTTAGCTGATCCCCTAGCAGGCTCAACAACAAACTGCTCTAAAAAGCCATCTTGTAGGCATTCAGCAAATTCACTCTCTTGAGATCCATTACCAACTTGATTTTCCCAATCGACTTGCATGTTGAAACCTCCCATTCCTATCAAAACATTGCCCCTTTGACACGTCTTTTCTGTTTCTCGTTGTAATCTGTGGTCCACATCCCAGCTACTGGCTGCGAGGCCTGTATGTAACTGCCATCAGGGTCCTTTTACGCTTGCAGTTTCTTAACTCAACCCACAAGGATTCAATTGTTCCGACCTTATGTCACATCTTTCTACTGATTTGATGCCATCCTTTACTAGCAGAGCCACACCACCCTCTCTGCCTACCTTCCTATTCCTTTGATACAACGTGCAAACTTGGATATTAAGCTCCCAACTATAACTATCCTTCAGCCACGATTCAGTGATGGTTAGAACATCATACACCATCTGTAATAGTGCAACAAGATTTCTTATTTCTTATACACTGTTCATTGAGATATAACACTTTGAGTACTGTGTTAGCTACCCTTTTTGATTCTGCATTCATAATGCACAGATATTCACCCTGCTCGCTGCAATTATGTCTTATCATCTGCCTGCCGTTCCTGACAGTGTGACTGCACGCTATCTTTGCTTTTTTACCATTCGCCCTATCCTAAGTCCCTTTACTCTGGTTCTCACCCGCCCCCCCCCACCAAATTAGTTTAAGCCCTCCCCAACAACTCTAACAAACCTGTCCACGGGAATATTGGATCCCCTTGGGTTCAAGTGCAACCTATCACTTTCGAACAGGTTATACCTCCCTCAGAGGGGATCCCAGTGATCCAAGAACCTGAAGCCCTATCCCCTGCACCAGCTTCTGAGCCATGCATTAATCTGTCAAAACATCCTGTTTCTACCCTCACTGGCACATGGCACAGGCAGCAATCTAGAAATTGCTACCCTGGAGGTCCTGCTTCTTGGCTTTCTACCTAGCTCTCTAAGTACTCTTTTCAGGACCTTGTTGCTTCCCTTACTACATCAGTGGTACCAACACGTACCAAGACATCTGGTTGCCTTCCCTCCCCCTCCAAAATGCTGTGGATGCAATCCGAGACGTCTCTGACCCTAACACCTGGGAGGCAAAGTACCATTCAGGAGTCCTGTTTGTGTCCACAGAATCTTGTGTCTATTCCCTAATGAGTCCCCTATCGCTACCACTCGCCTCTTCTCCCTCATTCTCTTGTGCACCACAGACCTGTGCTCAGTGCCAGTAATCCGGTCTCTGTGGAATTCCCCTAGGAGGTTATCTCCCACAAGAGTATCCAAAGCAGTATACTTATTATTGAGGGGAATGGCCACAGGGGTACTCTAAACTAACTGCCTATTCACATTTCCATTTCTATTGACAGTCACCCAGTTATTCACCTCCTGCAACTTAGACGTGACTACTTCCCTGTAACTCTGATCAATTATCTTCTCACTCTCCTGTACAAGCTGAAGGTCATCCTGATGCTGCTGCAGATCCCTAACATGGTCTTCGAGGAGCTGCAGCTGGATGCAGTTCAGTGCAGAGATGATTAAACTTCGCCGAGCAGCAACTGAACGTTGGCCCAGTGCTCAAATCAACCAAACAGCAGGTCATTCCTTGCTCTTGGACCCAGGCCTGCCACTTTGATATGCTCTTGGACACGGAACCTGTCGCCTCGATTCAGTGCATACCCGACCTTTTCAATCTGGCCCCTCTGTCTCACCTCAGTTCTGCTGCTTCGAATTGGCTCCAAATTCAGTCCAGCAATGGCCAAACCTTGGTTCGTTCCTCTCTTTCAGGCTCGGGCCCTGCCGCCTTGATTTGACCCGTACACGTCACACCGCAACTGTCTTGCACCTTTGAGTAGTAGATGATCAGCCCAGTTGTTCATCAGCTATCTTGCTGATCCATTATTTCATGAACAGTCTGCATCTCCCTTGCCACTTTCTGCTGATGATATGTTCACCCTCTAAACTTTAGCTTTGTTTCAGTGTACAACTCCAAGTGTCTGTGGAAATATACTCCAGGCAAGGAAGAGTAGAAGTGAAAGGAATGTCTCACATAGGATGGAGTAGATTTTGTGCTTCCTAAATCATTCTATATTCGAATAAGTTATATGTCATGGTGATGTGTAAATCACACTCAGACTTGGGCGAAAGAATAAACACAAAAAAAAGTCTACGGATGCTGGAAATCCAAAGCAACTCACTCACACGCAATGCTGGAGGATCTCTGCAGGTCATGCAGAACCTATGGAAGTGAGCAGACAGTCAACATTTTGGACTGAGACCCTTCCTCAGGACTAAGCAGGAAGAGGGAAGATGCTAGAATAAAAAGGTGGGGGAGAGGGGAAGGTGGCTAGCTGGAAAGTGATAGGTGAAGCCAGGCTGGTGGGAAAGGTCAAGGCTGGAAAAGAAGGAATTTGATAGGAGAGGAGAGTGGACCATAGGAGAAAGGGAATGGAGGGCGGACCCAGGGAAAAGTAATAGGCAGGTGAGAAGAGGTAAAAGATCAGAGTGAAGAATAGAGGGGTGGGCGGAGGGGGGGGAATTTGTTTACCCGAAAGAAAAATTGATAGTCATGCCATTAGGTTGGAGGATCCCAAGCAGAATATATAGTGTTGCTCCTCCACCCTGAGGGTGGCTTCATCTTGGCATAGGAGAAGGCCATGGACTGACATGTCGGAATGGGAATTTGAATGTTTGGCCACCAGGAAGTCCTGCTTTTGGCGGATGTAACAGAGATCAATGAAGTAGTTCCCCCCCACACCACCCCCAATACCACCCCCAGTTTATGACGGAACTTACCGATGTAGAGAAGGCTACATTGGGAGCATGGGAGAAAGAAGCCAACATCATTTATTTAGCCATCAGTAAGACACTCCTTTTTGCATACAAAGAATACTTGCCATGCTTGTGGATACTGTGGTTACTCTGTGTTCCGAAACCAAGGCTCAATAAATGTACAGCTGGGAGAAAAGATAAATGGAGAGTAGTCAAGCGAAAGGGAAATAATGTTTTTTCTGCCTTAACACAGCATTTTGATGCTTCAACTTGTGCTGAATTCAGCTGATTTTAATTATGATAGTAACTAATTATACTGGCAAAAGGTGAAAGCAGGAAATAATGATACTTCCATGATTCTTTTTTTTCTAAAATTGTGTGAGAGCTAAGTGAATCAGGTAAATTAATGTTTTTTTTTCTTGCATTCCATCTGCTGTTTGTAAGAGATCTGTAAATTTCAGTGCTGCAAATGGCCACTGTAGCTGGGAGCTTGATTCACCCATGTGCCTTCATGTGGGGTCAGTGGTATTCTTTGGAAATGGGTTGATTCATATCAGAGTCCCTGTTTACTTAGACAGTATAATATTTCTGACAATTTAGTATACTGCTGAAAAATAAATGGCTGTGATGAGCAACAGGTATTTTCAGTTATAAAAGTATGTTTGAGTCTTTGAATTGCTGTTCATTTTAATGATTCATCTTTCTCTTTCTCATTGTTGTATAGGAACAACATAACAATTCTATCCTTTGCATCCAATGTTAAATGTTGGCAGCTATTCATTTGCATTCTAGTTGATTCACTAATGGCTGTGAACATAACCATCCATAGGTAGATTTAAAACAAAAGAATTTGGATAGTATTTATACAAAATTAGATGCAAAGATTATGAAATTGCCTATTAAGTACATTAGGTCCTGAAAGGACCGTTCAGCATCTCAACATTTTTTTTGTCATCAGCCATGGAAAAGAAGGGATGATGTTGCAATGAGCAAAAGGGAGGGTGTACGAAAGAGTAGAGACCAGGAGGGAGTAACTAATACAATGGTGGAGGAGCTGGCTTTAAAAGAGTGGCAAAATCTTTAAAAAAAAAAGTAAGTTAGTTAGTAACAGAAGGCTTGTTTGGGGATTGTAAGTAGCGGACATCTGCAATCTGAAGCACCAGAAGAAGAAAAACAGAGATTAAAAATCTATCCATGCTACCATTACATTACAAAGCTGCTTTGTTTTATTTTATTTTATTTAGAGATACAGCACAGCAATAAGCCTTCTGGCCCAAGAAGCCTGTGCCACCCAGTCAAACCCATGTGATCAATAACCTACTAACCCGTATGTCTTTGAACTGTGGGAGGAGACTCTCGCACCCAGAGGAAGCCCATGCAGTCACAGTGAGAACATACAAACTCCTTACAGACAGCAGTGGGAATCGATCCCGGGTCACTGGCGCTGCTATAGTGTTGCTCTAACCACTGCGCTATCTTGCTGCTCCTAGTTTTAATTCAGACCAATCCTAGAGAAACTCATTAGCCTAACTACTTGTTGATAGAAGCTTCCCCCTCTCATTGGTGAAGAGAGGCAGAAGATCAGCACTGTCAAGTCAGGCTGTTAGTCAAAGGGCCAGGGCTCACTTCACTTTTCCTAGGAAACGTTTCTGTAGCAGCCCATGACTTTTGGGAAATCTCAGTCCACCACATCATCTGCCAAGAAGTGAATTAGGTCTGTGAAGAAGTAACATTTGCATTTTGTGTATAGACTGTTTGGTTACTGTTGATATTTAAATACAACATTTTGGTTCAAATACCGTTAGAAATAAACATGAGATTTATTCTTTATGGAATTAAAATTGTACATTAGCTAAGATTTACATTGTCATATAATCTTATAATCCTATTATGCCATAATAAAATGGCAATTATTTATTTCATACATGCTGCATCAAATCATTAGGTATTTTGGCCTCTTTCCATTAAACCACTTATTCTGCGTACTGTAGCTAATGTGATCATTTAATTCTAATCATATGGACGTGTTTTTCTCATCAACATTCACCCAAGAGCTCTTTATCAACTGATTTATGATGACTTTGAAGACCATAGATATAGAGCTGAATCAGGCCATTTGGCCCATCATGTCTGCTCCACCATTCCATCATGGCTGATTTATTATCTCTCTCAACCCTATTCTTCCATCTTCTCACTGTAACCTCTGATCAAGAGCTAATCAATAATCTATCAACGCAAACACAAGGAAATCTGCAGATGCTGGAATTACAAGCAACAGACACAAAATGCTGGTGAACGCAGCAGGCCAGGCAGCATCTTTAGGAAGAGGTACCATCGACGTTTTGGGCCGGGAAGGGTCTCGGCCCAAAACGTCGACTGTACCTCTTCCTAGAGATGCTGCCTGGCCTGCTGCGTTCACCAATGATCTATCAACCTCTGCTTTAAATGTATCTAATAACTTGTCCTCCACGGCCATCTATGTCAATTAATTCTACAATTACACTACCCTCTGGCTAAAGAAATTCTACTTCATCTCTGTTCTAAATAGGTGCCCCTCTTTTCTGAGGCAGTACCCTCTGGTCCTAGACTCTATAGCAGGGGTTCCCAACTTATGGTCCTCAGATGCTTCAGTTAATGGTAGGAGTCCATGGCATTAAAGAGGTTGGGAACATCCACTCAACAAGTTTCAATATTCAAAAGTTTTCAATCAGATATCCCCTTTAAATTCTTCTAAACTTCAGTGAGTACAGGCCCAGAGCCATCACGCTCTTCAAACATTAATTCCTTCATTCTGGAATTGTTCTCGTGAGCCTCCTCTGGACCCTCTCAAATGGCAGCACATATTCTCGATAAGCATCCCAAAACTGCTCATGAAACTTCAAGTGTGATTTGACCAATGCCTTATTAAGCCTCAGCATTACATGGTTGCTTTTATATTCTAGTCTTCTCAAAATAAATGCAAACATTGCATTTGCCTTTCTTACCACTGACTGAACCTGCAACTTAACCTATAGGGAATCCTGTATGGAGACTCCTAAATCCATTTGCATCTCTGATTTCTGAATTTTCTCCCTGTTAGAAAATAGTCTACATCTTTATTCTTTCTACCAAAATGCATGACCATTCACTTCCCTACACTATATTCCATCTGCCACTTCTTTGCCCATTCTCCCTATCTGTTTAAATCCTTCTGCAGACTCCCTGCTTCCTCAACACTTTCTGCCTCTCCACCTATCTACATAATGTCACCATACTTGGCCACAAAGCCATCAATTCCTTCATTCAGAACATTGATATATAACATATAAAGAAGTAGCCCAACACCAGTAACTCTGATAAATTGTAAACGTATCTCTTATCTTTTTCTTGTGTTAGGTGTTACCTAAATGGAGCAATAACTCTGAGGGTATAGTTGGGTTGTCATACTGGGACTATGAACACCTATATTTAAAGCAGGTGTTGGTAGAAGCACGATTTTTCTTACTGAGTAGCCAATGCTGTTCTTTAAAGTATGCAAGGGTATACAGCTGACTTAATCTGGTGTCAAATTCAACTGAATACAATAATGAAATGCCTGTCTGTAGCAAGTGATAAGCACTCGATGGTAATAGTTAGAATATCTTTATAGTTATTTTAAATAATCATTTGCTTTTACTTTCATAGCAAGTTAATGTGAAAACACTACAGTGATGTCATTTTTTAATGCTATTTCAGGCAACAATGACAGTTGCAAGAAAAAGTTTGTGAATCCTTTGCAATTACCTGGTTTTCTGCATTAAGTACTCATAAAATGTGGTCTGATCTTCATCTAAGTCACAATAATAGACAAACATAATCTGCCTGAACTAATAACACACAAACTATTGTACTTCTCATGTCTTAATTGAACACATTGTTTATTATTCACAGTCCAGGCTGGTAGAGCCTTCTTTAGCAGCAGTTACCTCCACCAAACATTTCCTGTAGCTGCTGATCAGACTTGCACAATGGCAAGGATGAATTTTAGATCATTCCTTCATACAAAACTGTTTCAGTTCATCAATATTTCTGGTATACCTTGCATGAACAGCCTTCTTCAGGTCATGCCACAGCATCTCAGTTGGGTTAAGATCTGGACTCTGATTTGGCCAACCCAAAACATGTTTTCTTCTTTTTAAACCATTCTGTTGTTGATTTACTCTTGTGTTTCAGATCATTGTCTTGTTGCATTATCCAGCTTCTGTTAAGTTTCAGGTGACAGACCACTAGCCTGACATTCTTCTGTAAAATGTCTTGATACAATTTTGAATTCATTGTACCCTCAATGATTGCAAGCTGTCCAGGCCCTGAGACAGCAAACCAACCCCAAACCATGATGCTTCTTCCACCATGCTTCACAGATGAAGCTTTGGTGTTGGCATGCAGTGTGCTTTTTCTTCCAAACATAGGGTGTGCATTTCTGTCAAAAAGTTCAACTTTTGTCTCATCTATCCACAGAACATTATCCCAGAAGTGTTGTGGGACTTGCAGGTGGTCTTTTGCAAACTTGAGATGTACAGCAATGTGTTTTTTTTTGAGAGTAGTGGTTTCCTCTGTGACATCCTTCCATGAGCACCGTTCGTGTTCATTGTTTTTCTTACAGTGGAGATATGATTAGAGACTTTAGCAAGGTCTAGAGATTTCTGCAGGTTTTCGGATACCCATAGGTTCTTTTTCACCTCCTTCAGCATTGCACATTGTGCTGTTGGTGTGATCTTTGCAGGACACCCATTCCTAGGGAGAGTAGCAACAGTACTGAATTTCCTCCATTTCTTTACAATTTCGTATACTGTGGACTGAAGAACACTTGGGTCTTTAGAAATGCTTTTGTAGCTCTTTCCAGCTTCGTGCATTTCTGCAATTCTTCTGAGGTCCTCTAAAAATTGTTATGCTCGAGGCATGGTGCACATAAACAGATCTTTCTTGAGAAGAGCAGGCTTTGTCAGTAACCTGACTTTGTGTGTCTTTTTTTTGCAGGGCCGAGTACCTCTACAATCCACACCTCCAATCCCTTCTTGATTGGAATACCCAACTTCAAATAGCTTTTGTAGATGGCATTAACTCAGAAGTTCACATACTTTTTTTGAACCTAAATTGTGATTCTTTAAATGGTGTACTCGGTATTGACAAGAAGTAGTACAATTGTTTGTGTGTTACTAGCTTAGGCAGATTGTGTTTGTCTGTTATTGTGACTTAGGTGAAGATCAGACCACATTTTATCAGACCACATATAATTAGTAGGGAAACCCAGGTAACTGCAAAGGGTTCACAAACTTTTTCTTGCAACTGTAGCACCTTGGTACTGAATATAATTATTCTTTCAATTGAATCAGAGGTTATAAGTATATTCAGTTTATTGCTGATTCTATACAAGAGTACTTCAGCCACCTTCCTTGCCCTTTCCCCTGCAGTTTCTGTTTCTTTTCAAATCCTTACCCAGTTTCCTTTTGAATGGCAATTTAATCTGTCTACACTGTATTCCCACTATTCTCATTCCTTACCACTCACAACATATAAGTGCTTCTCTTCTATTGGTTTCTATCTTTGCCTATTTGCCAATTGCCTTCTATCTTTGCTGTCTGGGTTTATGATGCTGTCATCTATTGAATGACTAAACCCTTCACAATTGTCTGTACGAAATAATGGAGTACTGCAGTTCTGGAATAAATGAGGAGCTGGGAGTCATCAGTATTACAGTATTGAAAAGATGTACTTTGAAGGGATTAATGACACTGAAAGCCAACAAATACCCAGGAGATGATTACTGGTATCCTAGAGTTTTAAACGAGGTAGCAACGGAGACGACATTGTTGTTTTCCAAATCTTTCTCGCAGATTGGGTGATAAATGCCAGTTCCCTTCTTTATTTAGGAAAGGAGATAGGGCCAAATTGAGGAACAGTAGACTTCATTGCTCAAATGTCTTATTAAGGGATTGATAGCAGCATTTGCTGGGCAAAGTCGGCATGGATTTATGGAAATAATTCTATTTGCCAGTTCATGACCTATGGTTGGCAGAGTTAATAAGAGATAGCCTTTATACATGGTTTATTTGGACTTTCAGAAGGCCTTCAGTAGAATATCACAGGAATATTTATGAAAAACAATAAGCACATTGTATTGTGGGAATATATCGATCTTGGTTAATGACTGGTTAAAGTGTCAGAAAAGAGGTTGGGAACAGATTTTAAGAATGGAAGCTGAGAAATCTCTGCCACAAAGGTGGTTATAGAATCTCCAGTGGTTCACGACTTACATCAGTGATTTGGATGATGGAATTTTGTGCATTGTATCCAAATTTGGTGCTTATATATAACTAGGTGGCAGTGAGTGCAGAGGGAAGAATGACTAGAAACCATAGAAACTACAGCACAGAAACAGGCCCTTTGGCCCTTCTTGGCTGCGCCGAACCATTTTCTGCCTAGTCCCACTGACCTGCACGCGGACCATATCCCTCCATACACCTCCCATCCATGTATCTGTCCAATTTATTCTTAAATGTTAAAAAAGAACCGGCATTTACCACCTCGTCTGGCAGCTCATTCCATACTCCCACCACTCTCTGTGTGAAGAAGCCCCCCCTAATGTTCCCTTTAAACTTTTCCCCCCTCACCCTTAACCCATGTCCTCTGGTTTTTTTCTCCCCTTGCCTCAGTGGAAAAAGCCTGCTTGCATTCACTCTATCTATACCCATCATAATTTTATATACCTCTATCAAATCTCCTCTCATTCTTTTACGCTCCAGGGAATAAAGTCCTAACCTATTCAACTTTTCTCTGTAACTGAGTTTCTCAAGTCCCGCCAACACCCTTGTAAACCTTCTCTGCACTCTTTCAACCTTATTTATATCCTTCCTGTAATTTGGTGATCAAAACTGAATACAGTACTCCAGATTCAGCCTCACCAATGCCTTATACAACCTCATCATAACATTCCAGCTCTTATACTCAATACTTTGATTAATAAAGGCCAATGTACCAAAAGCTCTCTTTACGACCCTATCTACCTGTGACGACACTTTTAGGGAATTTTGTATCTGTATTCCCAGATCCCTCTGTTCCACTGCACTCCTCAGTGCCATACTATTAACACTGTATGTTCTACGTTGGTTTGTCCTTCCAACGTGCAATACCTTACACTTGTCGGTATTAAACTCCATCTGCCATTTTTCAGCCCATTTTTCCAGCTGGTCCAAGTCCCTCTGCAGGCTCTGAAAACCTTCCTCACTGTCTACTACACCTCCAATCTTTGTATCATCAGCAAACTTGCTGATCCAATTTACCACATTATCATCCAGATCATTGATATAGATGACA